>NC_061121.1:18347992-18647992 GCF_002878395.1 Capsicum annuum
TGTCCAAGTATGTATTTACAACATTTAATAGTGTTTCCAAATAATGTTTGTTTCAATATGACCATTTAGAGTTCAACCGAGAAAGGAAGTGTCACTAGTTTGAGCTAGGTGTTGTATAGTCTCTTGTGTTGGGTTCTTGATGTGTGAGCCCAACATAACACTTTTAAAGCTTTTAACTCTAAATAATTGCAAAGTCTTGAGCAACTTTAGTAGTTTTTTATTATTTTAATTTGATTCTGCAGCAAAAGTAGAGAAAGGGGAGAGGCACAAATAAAGGAGGCAAAAAGCATGAAATCGGTAGCAAATAGAGAGATAAGTGTGGCTGACAACCACCATAACACGCCATCAAAATGGTGATAGGCTATCATGGAGGCCCTCAACTTTAATAAAAGTTGTATAGCTACAAGATGTTTTGTGATGCCAATCATGACACACCATCAAGAGGATGATAGGACGTCACCATCGTTGTCACCCTTAGGCAGCAGAGTTGATTTTGTAGAGAAGTTGACGACGTTCGTGACAGTCCATCAAGATCATGATAGGCCATCATGGGCGACATCATCTAATTTGAAGAAAATCAGAAACTTTAATTTTATTTCCTTATTTAGGGTTAACTATTAAAAGCCTTATTTTAGGGTTTTTATGATGATTCTGTGGGATTTTGAAGAATCCATTATCCATCTATCTTACAACATATGAATTTTCTCTTTGTCTATCCACGAATATATTTTAGATTTTTTTCCTTGTGATTCAAATACAAGTTCACTTTTGATTTCATTTGTCGTTGTAAGTTAATCCTTTCAATTATGAATTTAACTTGTGTGCTTATCGCTTGCATCATAAGTGGCTAAACATCTTTAACTTGGATTGTGGGATCTAAGGCTAGGTCATGATAAGGTGTTAATTAATTACTCAAGGTTTAATAGGTGTTAGGATTTCTTGGTAATTCTAATATTATAACTTATGTCTTTTGGTTGCAAACAATCGTCATACCTACTTTGGTTTGCTTGAGAAAGAAATCATAAATAATAGGAAGTGAATTATCAACAGAACTTGAAAAGGCTTCCTTTAAAAATCAGCGCTGTGACAAGGTTAATTAACCTGAGGTAAAATCTCGGCAGTGAGTTGCGATTCCCTAAGTCTGAGAGGATTTGGAAAGTAGACGCTTGAATAGGTCAAGAGACATTTGAGCATATATAATGCCCAATTATCCGAACAAAAATGCTACATGGTGCTCATGACCCCAAAGGACTACAATCTAACCCATGACTAAAGTTTGTACCTGTACACTACATATTATACATGTAAAATGCAGAAAACATAAGCAATAGGCCATAAGGTTCAACTGAATAAAAAATCTGAGAAAATAACATCCATGTGGGTGATTAATACCCAAAACATATGAAGTTTGAATTAAAACTGAACATGTCTTAATAAATCTGAAAGCCTCTAAGTACTAACTGAATAAGAAGTTGAAGGAATATGTCTCCAACTAACTCCATAAATTAATAGCTAACTGAAATAATAAACGAATAAATCAATTCATATCCTCCTCAAATAAAGAGGAATCACAAAAACTCTATATACTGAAATGCGACTGTTATTGCTGGTCTGGAACTCGTGTCTTTAAACCTATGGTGTAATATGAAAAGAAATCACTATAGTGTAAATACGTCAGTATGTGGGAATGTACTGAGTATACGAGTGAGGTAGGCTAAATACAAAGGGTTTACGCGCATGAACAATGCTAATTGACTGACTGATATAAATGTGAGGGTGCAAATATGCGTACATAGCAACTGAAATCGTGAATACATCATAGCTAGTTCTGTAAGCTAATGCATGATTTACTGATGACTAACATGACAAATACTATAGTTTTGATAACATGGGTGACTGTAGATGATAGTCCTAAATCTGGGGGAACTATCTGAGTTTCGTACTGTGACTAAATTCGACTATATCTGATAGTCCTGATATACTAAAATCTTAAGAACTATCGGAGTTCTTTTACTTAGACTGATACTAAAACTGTGGGAGGTAGTTGTTTAACCGATATGCCCCATATATGCCATTATGGCTAAGCTGGGGTCGAATCTCTGCCCTGACTGGAAGGGTGTCAATACCGCTCTACTGGTAAGGATAACTGTGGGTAAATTTCATCTGATAGTGTTCCCAAAAGAGAATGGTGGGGCCCTCATCTGACAGTGCAAAGCTACCTCATCAACCCTCATTTGACAGTGTTGATGTCTCAGCCTATGCTAGCTACATAGTTATGGAATGCAAGGATGACTACTAAGAATCACACCCTCATCTGATAGTGTGTGTTCCCATCCTTGAGTTCACTTGGTGCTAACTTCTACTCCTATCTAAAAAGACTAAACATGAATAACTGATTGAATATGTACTAAGATGACTGAATTCCATTGGCTGACAGAATTCTACTGATATCTGATAACTGACTGAGATTATGATGTTTTCTTGAGTCACATGTCTAACTGATTTCGATTGAATCATCGCTTGATTTCAGATAACGCAAAATATTACATGGCTCTAGGCACAAAGCTATAGTTTTTGGGTACAAATACTCCCAGGACTCGATGGAAGGAAACAGACATAAAATGACTGACTTGATCATAAGATTGGAGCCCATAATTCACATTATCATAAATATGGGATATTATACATCATGTAGTTCCTCAACATATTATGCATGGTAGGCAATGCATAGATATATTTCATGTATATATTGTATATCACCATTATCATACATTCTTCATACCACAACCATAGCAACACATGAAAAGCATGGAATTCATATTGAAGTATATAGCTAACATGGACTTGTCATTTAGACATCATGGAACCATATAAACATGAATTTCTAGCATCCTAAGAATTTATCAAAGACCTTGCATGCATTCTTTAAGGCATAGGTGGGTTTCATACATGCACCATATTAAACCACCTAAAGTTCATGGTTTTCAACTAACATACATATATATTCCATGAAAACACCTTTAGATATCATATTGAAACTTAAACAACAATCATCAACATATACCTACTCATGTCACCTCAAAAAGTTTACAAAAGAATATTTAAAACATGGTTCTTGAGCTCTATGAATGGATTGGATCCACAGATGAATACTACGCATACCTTAGATTAATAATCCATGAAGATTGTAGTAAAATTGGCTTGGAATTTGAAACCCCCAATTGAACCCTAGACTTGTCTTTATTGTTCTTAAGATAAAATCAATGAAAGCACTATATTTTGGTGAAAAATGGCATTAATCCCGAGTTTAGAAGAATATATATGTGTGGAGAATGATCAAAAAGCCCTTAAAAATATGGAGGTGAACTGCAAAAATTTTTGGCATCCTGCGAATGGAGCATGCATTGCATGTTATTTTCCACCACAGAATAGCATGTGTCGCATGCTCTATAGCTTGCGTCGCATGCTCTATAGCATGCTAGTACCATGTGATATAGCATGTGTCGTATGCTAATTGCATGATGCTACTATTTTGAAATCCAAATATGCTCAAGATGGATTCCGAAGATTCTGAAACTCACCCAGGATGTACTACGACCTTGCCTCATTGCAACGCAACTTGAAAATCCAAAATGAAGGTTGGGAAGATTATCAAATAAATCCCTAAAGTTTGGAGCTCTAATATTAGACACTGTGTTGAATTTTATCAAAATTTTCTATGTCTTTGACGCTTGTAGACCCAAATGAGCTTAATTTTAGACTTAGCATTTTTGGGGTCTTAAAATATCTCCCCCTTGGAAATATTCGTCTTCGAATGAGAATCAACTAAGAGGAGATAAAAGATAAGCTGAACATGAACTGAACATAAAGGACTGAAACATGATCTCATGACTGACATGATTGATAAACTGAATAAATTATACTGGACATACATATCTAATGCACGTGTAACTAATACATGAATGTATAACTGAGTAATCTGATAAATTGATTTTCTCAAGGTGAGAATGCATAGATGATGCATGATTAAATACTGGACTGATACATGAATGGATGATTGAGTATGAAATGATAATAGATACAAAGTTTATACTAGGAACATGAATATGCAACTGAATAAACTTAAGGAGAACTGTTGCCTTAGGCTTGATCTGAGTTGGTGGGAAAAAGGTGAGGATACTTGGTACACATATCTACTTGTGCTTCCCAAGTAGCTCCCTCGTAAGACTGATTTTGCCAAAGAACCTTGACTGGAGGTACTTTTTTGTTCCTTAAACGATGAGTTTGGTAATCTAAGATTTTGACTGGAATCTCTTTATAAGAGAGGCTGTTCAAAATGTAAATGCTCTGAATAGGGACAACAACTGTGGTTCACCTAAGCATTTATTAAGCAAAGAGACATGGAAGACTGGATGAAATGAGGCTAGATCTAAAGGCAATTCGAGCTCATAAGCTACCTTGCCAAAATAACTAAAAATCCTGAAGTGACCAACATATTGGGGGCTCAGCTTCCCTTTCTTGTCGAACCTCTTCACTCCCTTCATGGGAGAGATCTTAAGATAGACATAGTCATTGACCTCAAAATCAAGATCCTTTCTATGAACATCTGTATACGACTTCTATCGACTCTGAGCAGCTCGGAGTCTCTCTCTGATCAACTGAACTTTCTCTAAGGCATCGAATACCAAGTCAGGACCTATGACTGAGGCCTCACTAACTTCTAACCAACCAATTAGAGATCTATATCTCCTACCATATAGAGATTTGAATGGAGCTATCTGAATACTAGAATGATAGCTATTATTGTATGGAAACTCAATTAATGGCAAGTGGTCCTCCCAACATCCCTTGAAATCAAATGCATACACCCTTAGAATATCTTCTAGAGTAGGAATAGTCCTTTATGCTTGACCATCTATTTGAGGATGAAACATTGTACTAAGATGGACTTGGGTACCAAGACCTTTTTGGAATGCTTTCCAGAAGTAAGAGGTGAACTGGGTACCTCTGTCTAAGATGATAGAAGAAGAAACACCGTGAAATTTGACCAACTCCCTGATATAGAGTTTGGCATAATTCTTGGCTTCATAAGAAGTAAGAACTAATGAAAATGAGCTGACTTGGTCATCCTATCTATAGTGACCCAAACTGAATTATACTGATGACGAGTGCGAGGCTAACCCGTCACGAAATCCATGTTCACTTATTCCCACTTCCAAGTAGGAAAGGTGAACTCCGGCATAGAACCACTAGGTTTTTGATGCTCTATCTTAACCTACTGACGTATAGAGCATTTAGCCACAATCTCTGCAACATCTCTCTTTATCCCACTCAATAAATATTTCTCCCGCAAGCTGTGGTACATCCTGACAATGAAGAACACCATCTCCCCCTTGGGAGAAAACCTCTACTCTCTGACTTTGAACTGACTCTTTTAGCTTGACAAGGCTAGGATCCCTATCTTGCTTCTCCTTCACCTCGAAAACTGGAGCTGACTCTGAACTACTATGAACACATACACCACCCTCTGAAGAGCTGACTAAGCGAGTTCCTATTCTTGCAAGATGATGGATCTTGTGAGCTATCTTTTTGTTGATATCCTCAACATTAAAAATACTACCCATGGAGAGTCTACTGAGAGCGTCCGCCACAACATTGGCCTTGTCCGGATGATAAAGGATACTCATGTCATAATATTTCAAAAGCTCTAACCATCTTCTCTGATGAAGATTGAGATCTTTCTAAGAAAATACATACCGGAGGCTTTCATGATCTGTGATGAAATCTACATGAAATGCGTAAAGATAATGCCTCTAAACCATTAAGGTAGAACTTATGGCTGCTAACTCAAGATCATGAATAGGATAATTATTCTTATGGGGCTTTAACTGTTTGGAGGCATAGGCTATGAACTTACCATGTTGCATAAGGACACAACCTAAACCCACTCTGGATGCATCACAATAAACTACAAACCCATCTGAACCATCTGGAAGAGCTAAAACTGGAGTTGAAGTGAGTCAAGTCTTCAACTCCTGAAAATTCTTCTCGCAAGAATCTGACCACCGAAACTTGATCTTCTTCTGAGTCAATCTGGACATAGGAGATGCAATAGAAGTAAATCCCTTGATAAACCATCTGTAATAGCTAGCCAAGCAGAAAAAACTTTGGATATCTGATGGAGACACGAGATGAGGCCAATTTCTTACAACTTTGGTTTTCTAAGAATCTACTCTAATAACATCACCAAAAATAATATGGCCAAGGAATACTACTGATCTTAACCAAAATTTGCACATACTGAACTTGGCGTATAACTGATGATCTTTGAGAGTCAAAAGAACAATTCTAAGATGGTATGAATGATCACACTCAGTGCGAGAATAGACAAGAATATCATCTATAAAGACTATGGCGAACATTTCCAAGTACTAATTGAACACACGGTTCATCAAGTCCCTGAAAGCTATAGGGGCATTGGTAAGACCACAGGACATGACTAAAAATTCGAAGGGATCATAACGAGTATGAAATGATGTCTTTGGGATGTCACATTCTCTATCTCTAAGCTGATGGTAGCCTAATATGAGGTCTATATTAGAGAAATAACTGACACCCTAAAGTTGGCAAACAAGTCATCTATTCTAGGAAGTTGATACCTATTCTTGACCAAGACTTTGTTAAGCTGACGGTAATCAATACACATCCTTGGTAAAATATCTTTCTTGCGCATGAATACAACTGGTGCACCCTATAGGGACATACTGGGCCAAATAAATCCCTTATCTAAAAGATCCTTCAACTGATCTTTCAGTTCGTTGAGTTCTACTGGGGCCATTCTATATGGAGGAATAAAAATAGGCTTAGTATTTAGAAGAAGATCAATACCCAAGTCTACTTCTCTTTCAGGAGGTATGCCTGGAAGATCTTGGGGAAGGACATCTGAATATTCATTAACAACTGGAACTGAGTCAATAATGGGAGATTCAGAACTGGAATCTTTAACATGCATAAGATGGTACACACACCTTTTAGAAATCATTATCCTTGCCCGAAGGAAAGAAACAAGTTGACCCCTTAAAGATGCAATATTACCCTTCCACTCTAGGACAGGCTCATTTGGAAACTGAAACTGAACTATCCTATTTTTGCAGCCGACTGTGGCATAACATGAATAAAGCCAATCCATGTCGAGAATACGTAAAAATCAGTTATCTCTAACTCGACTGCTGATGTGGATTTCTAAAATATCATAACTGACAGTTCCTGTATACCCACCGAGCTATGATAGTTTTACCCACTGGGGTAGAGACTGAAAAGGGTTCTACTAAAATTTTGGAACTGATTCTGAAATTGCCTGCTATATACAGAGTAGTAAAAGACAAAGATGCACCTGGGTCTAGCAAGGCATAAACATGAACATGGAAAATCTGTAACGTACCTGTAAGAACATCAGGAGAATTTTCCTTATCCTGTCGGGTTTAAAGAGCATAGATTCTATTTGGGCGTTGGCCACTAGTAGCACTGTAAGTACTACCCTACTGGTTCGGGCGACTGGACTAAGCTGTGGGGTGATTTTGCTGACCCTGATAACCGAACATAGGACAATCTTGGACTCTATGACCTGGCTTGCCACAACCTAAACAAACATCACTACCAGATCTACAAACACCCCTATGGCTCGTACCACAAGTGTGACAAAGAAGATTAGTACAGGTACTGCTGACACTGCCCTGAGAATCAGAGCCTGGTGCTCTATGTCTAAACTAAGGAGTTTGAGCACTGGCTAATAACTGAACTAGAGCAGAAGACTTAGAAAAAAACTATGAACGGTTTCCTCCCTTTGATTTTGGTTGAGAAAAACTGAAACTTCTTGATCTTGCTCTCTTATTCTGCCTCTCTCTAGCCCTAACCCTTTGCTCTTCTATCTACTGGGCATGGGTTATTAGTCTGGCTAAGTTTATATCACTATTAAGCATCGCAGACCTACACTCATTTAACATGCTATCGTTCACCCCAAACACAAAGTTGCTCAACTTATCCCTCGTGTCTACAACCATATGAGGGGCATATCTGGATAACTGAGTAAATAGGAGAGAATACTCTCTAACCATCATATTTCCCTGCCAGAGGTTCATGAACTCAAGAACTTTGGCCTTTCTTAGCTCTTGGGGAAAGAATCTGTCTAAGAAGGTTGTGAAAAATTCCTACCACTCAATAGGACCTACACCATCTACCCTCTTGGACTTTCGCTGTTTATACCACGTGTGATCCGTATCTTGCTACTGATATCCAGCTAACTCAGCACTCTCAACAGAAGTAACACCCATGATGTAAATCACCTTCTAAACTTAGTCAATTAAATCCTGAGTGTCTTCATCAGACTTAGACCCATAGAAAGATAAAGGGTTCATCTGGGTGAAGTCCCAAATCTTAACGATGGTTGAGTTGGCCACCGAATTAGCCAGAATAGCTACTGGCAGTACATTCTAGGCAGCTACAGACTAAGAAAGGGTGGTGAATGCAGCTCTAAACTCCATATGAGAAACTTGTTCGCCCAAAGGATCTTCGGGCTGAGGAGCTGGATGGTTTCTTCTCTTTGGAGTCATGGTCTTAAATAAGAGAAGAACGAATTAAACTAAGGGCTTAACTTTTGATTGTACTCACTAGATCTACATGAACATTGAAAGAATGGAAATTGTTCCTAAAACATCTTATAGCCTCCTGTACATAAATGTGGCATATGACACACCCATGTACAAGACTCTACTAGTTGCAGTTTTCAGACTTTCTAGGACTCTATTGACCCTTAGGCTCTTATACCAAGTTTGTAATACTCTGATTATCTTAACAGGAATGCTACACGATACTCATGACCCTGAAGAAGCATAAGCTAACCTAATATCTGTACCTGTACAGTGCATATTATACATGTAAAATGCAAAAAACATAAAAAAAATAGGCCATAAGGTTCAACTGAATAAAGAATCTAATAAATATAACATCTATGTGGGTAATTAATACCTAAAACATCTGAAGTCTAAATCAAAATTGACCATAAGTCTGAAGTAAATTTGAAAGCCTCTAACTACTGATTGGATAAGGAGTTGAAGGAATATGTCTCCAACTAACTTCGTAAACTGATAGCTAACTAAAATAATAAATGAATAAATCAAATCATATCATCCTCAAATGAAGAGGACTCACTACAACTCTGTATACTGGAATGCGACTGCTACAGCTAGTTTGGAACTAGTGTCTCTGAACCTATGGTGTAAAATAAAAAGGAATCACCATTGCGCAAATGCGTCGGTACGTGGGAATGTACTAAGTATGTGTGTTTGGTAGGCCAAACATGCATACATAGAAACTAAAATTGTGAATGCGTATTAGCTAGATGTGTAAGCTAATTCATGATTTACTGATAACTAACATGGCTGATACTATAGTTCTTATAACATGGGTGAATGTAGCTGACAGACTAAATCTGAGAGAACTATCTAAGTTCTGTACCGTAACTGAAGTTGACTGTATCAGACAATTCGGATATACTGAAATATGAAGAACTATCTGAGTTCTTTTACTGAGACTGATACTAAAGCTATAGGAAGTTTTGTGATACCAATCATGATACGCCGTCAAAAAGATGATAGGGCGTTACCATTGTCGTCACCCTTAGGCAGCAGGAGTTGATTTTACAGAGAAGTTAACAACGTCCGTGACAGGCCATCAAGATCATGATAGGCCGTCATGGGCGACGTCATCTAATCCAAAGAAAATCAGAAACTTTAATTTTATTTCCTTATTTAGGGTTTACTATTTAAAGCCTTGTTTTAGGGGTTTTATGATGATTCTAAGGGATTTTGAAGAATCCATTATCCATCTATCTTACAACATATGACTTTTCTCTCTGTCTATCCTAAGAACAATATTTTAGAGTTTTTCCCTTGTGATTCAAATACAAGTTTACTTTTTATTTCATTCATTGTTGTAAGTTAATCCTTTCAATTATGAATTAAACTTGGGTGCTTATCTCTTGCATAATAAGTGTCTAAACATTTTTAACCTGGATTGTGGGATCTAGGGCTAGGTTATGATAAGGTGCTAATAAAATACTAAAGGCTTATTAGGTATTAGGATTTCTTGGTAATTATTATATTATAACTTATTTCTGTTGGTTGCAAATAATAGGTGTACCTACTTTGGTTTGCTTGAGAAAGAAATCATAAATAGTTGGAAATGAATTATCGACACGGACTCAAAAATGCTTCGTTGAATAATCAGCACTATAACAAGGTTGATTAACCTGAGGTAAAATCTGGGTAGTGAGTTGCAATTCCCTAAGTCCGAGAAGATTAGGAAATTAGACTCTTGAATAGGTCAAGAGAAATTTAAGCATACCATCGATAAAAATAGATTGTCATCCTAACCACCGTGAGAACATTGAGTTATTTGTAGCATCTATCATGTATCGAAAACCCTAGAAAACATAATCCCAGTTATTTCATAAAATATTAGTTACAAATATTAAATTCAAAGTGATTAACAATTGTCTGAGAAATTTAAACCCCCATTCCAGGAAACAATAAACTACCAGTGAATTATTTTGTAAAGAACTTGAGTTCACACCCTATTTCTTGTGGGATTCCACCCCAACCTACTAGGGTTTTATATTGACAACGATCGCTTACACCCATTCCAGAGTGTAGTTTGAGCGTTATAAGTTTTAACATGTGTAAATGAGTTCCTAAGGTTTTTATTATGTATTTATATGTGAAAAACCTTATTTATAATGTTTAAGGGTCTATTGTATCAAGAAAATAGCCAAAACAATTATCTAAAGATCAAAGTGAGATTAGCCTATGCTTAGCTCGTGTTTTGAGTTCAGCGTGTTGGATATTGTGTTGTTTTCAGCCTTGAATTGTTGTGTTTAATGTTATAGGATGCTTTTTGAATGGACTATGATGATATAAGAAGGGTAAAAAATCTTTACACCATGTTTAAACAACGAACAACACTCGAAATGGCTCAACAAAATGGAAATGCAGAAATTGACTCCATTTGGTGTCCTGAAGTGTATTTGGAGAGTGTGAGCGCGTGTCATGGCCAATGGAGATGCACAAAAAATTCAGAAGATGCTAAATTTCACAGCACATAGGCGCGTAAATCATCTATAAAGGTCTTTGACTGCGTATTACAACCAAACCAGTTGTCAAATAAGGAGGTATGTCTATACGCGGATGCATACTTGGATATTGGACAATGTTGGTCAAAATTTGGTGGTACACATGAATATTGATCTATATATACATACCAACACATGGAAACAATGTGCCATACGGATACCACACCATTTTGATACAGAATGTACACCATATCGACACAATGTACAGAATGGATACATAGATATACACATGTATCTCTCTATTAGGATTCTTAGGCATGCATTACAACTCCTTTAATTGAAGTTGTATTTTGGGTATGTTTATTACTTTCTTTTGATTATGAATTCGATATGTGTTGTTGATTTTCATATCATGAGTAACTAATTTACTTTACTTGAATTATGGAAGCCTTGATGTGATTAACTAATTTTGGGTTGTAAATCTACTTATGTTCCATGAGTAATTGATATTTTCTAAACCTTTCTATACTTTAATAATCTTTAATGGCTGCAACTTAGAAGAGTCAGCACTAGAACATCACTTGTCGGAGAGAAAGGTGTTGTTAGGTTACTTCGATGAGGCAATCACTTTCCCGAGAGGGAAGTGCTTGTCGAGCAATGTAACGACTTCTTTTGACTGTAACATTGAAAGAGTAAATCCATAGCTACGAACTATAAGAATTAGAACTAGAATATCACTTGTCCAAGTGGAAGGTGGTGTGAAGTTACTTCAATAAAGTAAACACTTGTCCGAGAGGAAGGTGATTGTCAAGCAATGTACAATTCTCTTGTTTGTAAATTAAAGGTGAGCCATGAACATCACTTATCTAAGAGGAAATACATGTTGAGCAAAGAAAGAGTTTGCATTGACTCTAAAGACGTTATTCCTTTAGTTTCAGGGCAAATGCCTTGACCGAATTTGTCTACATGAGAATGTAGTTGAATAGAAAATGCATTCTTTAAGTTTGAGAGAATTAAATAATGCACTACTTACTGAGGTCGAGAAACAAATAGGTAAATAATAGGATTCAACTGTTCTTGTAATTGCAGTATAAATTGGAACTCTAAAGTGATTTGCAACCCAAACTACTTGAACATCTTGGTAACCATAACTGTAGTTTCCCATTACATTGTTAAATTGAAATATTTAGTATCTTTTAGACAAAAAGTAAAAACCCTCTTATTTTATCTTTTCTTATCATTTGTTTAAATTCAACTTGTAGCTATAGTTTAAAATTAGTTTAATCGCCAGTCACATTGTTCCTCGTAGATTCGATCCCAACTCCAAAGTTGGGTTAATACATTGACAACGATCACTTACACCAATTCAAGAGTGTAATTTGAGCATTATCAAAAATGGTGCCGTTGCCGACGAACAATTTGGCGTATTAAGTTGGTTTGGAATTTTAGTTTACTTTCTTGAATTCAAACTTGTAAATATTTGTTTAGTTTGTTATTTTATCTTTTTTTTTTTTTATTCTTCTCACACCTTATTGATATGTCAACCTGGATAGATAGTTTTTGGAGTGATGACTATTCTTGTGACGATTCTTGTGATTATTGTGGGGAACCACATTATGAGGCTTACTATCCATATTTAGATGGAACTGTAACTTGGTGTTTAGCTTGTGGTCAAAGTGGTCATATAAATATATGTGTGCTACCATGATTCAAGAAGACAAATTGATGAAACGAATTTTAGAGAATCAAGAACAGCTATGGGCAGAGCTAAAGGAGTTATCACTCCCACCATGCTTACAGTGGCTAAACCAAGAAGAATATGAGGAGGAAATTAACCCAGTTGAGGAGAAAAATCAAGAATCTCAACAACTTGATTGTCATCTTGATCTTGAGACTGATATTGAGAAGGTGAATGGAAGTGAGTGTGTAGTAGATAGTGTAAATTTTAATTAGAATTAGTTGGGCCTCACTCAAAGCATTTTGCCAAATTATATTTAGATGATATCTTGTCTATGGAATCATCTAAAATAGTGGAAGAGTGCAAAAATTAGGAATAAGAATACTATATTCTTTATTTTACACTTGATAAGCAACATAATAACACACCTCACTTTAAGACCGAGTTGTTTACCATGCATCATCCAATACTTGTCTTCTTAATCTTTGTACCACCTCCTTATGATAGAGGTAAAATATTGGATGTTAAGTTGGGGGTGAAATTTATATCCTCAAGGTGGAGGAAAAAGAATGATTAAGTCATGCCGCGACACAAAATTAGGTGCTTCTTTGGAGGCAACCCAAGCTAAGGTATGTATTCTTTTTTAATTTTCAGTTTTTAGTTTTTATTTCAAGTAGTTTTGGTTTTGGTTGAGTCACAAGTTGATGGGAAGTTTGAGTACTGGAAATTTGAGCTTGAAACATGGCATAAAATAAGTGTGGGGTTCCAAGGATCTCCTCTATATGAAGATGCATCTAGCAAGGCCTAGAGGCCTCAGGGAGTATTTCTATCATTTCGTTTCAAAATTCAATTTGAGGACAAAGTAGATTTTTAATTGTTGGGTGGGAAATTCCAAAAATTTTTCTCAATTTAAAATTTTAAAAGTGAGATATTCTTGTTGGTGCTATATTTTTCACATGATGCAAGTAGATTGGTTTGTAAAAGCATGTTAAATTGGAGAATTACTATTTTTGAGACTCTTAGGCTCATGTTTGTCACTCTTGTAATTGTTTGCTTAAGAATAGAATTCATATCATTGTTTGGTCGAGAATCTATAATGATCCTTTATGAATTGAGCTTGTGCCATGTACGTGTGAGATTTTTGTATATTCCTTGTTGCATGTATATCTAGAACTTCCCCGGTGTGTGTGTGAAGCGAAATAAAAAATGTGGGTTTAGGAGATGATATAGGCATTTCTTTGATAGCATTGTTTTATACCTTCTTTTTACCTACCCTTGTGCATTATCTTAGTTAACCCCGTTGAGCTTTTAGCCTTTTCTTTAGCAGCCTTATATGAAGCCTAATCCCCTTCCTTGATTACCTTAATTTGATCCAAATCTCCTAAGCACTTTAATATAAAGGACTAATTAGGAAGGTTTATGAAACTGAAAGAGGAAGGTTAAAGTAAAGCTCTAATGAAGTGTTCATTGTGTGTCTAAATTATGATAGTTATGAACTATAGAAAATATGATGGTAATTTTACTTTTTGGTTGCCCGGTTTTTTTTGCTACAATGAACCTGTTTTGGCCCTGGTCCATTTAGGATAATGTGTACCTCAACCAAAGTGAATAACTTTAGCTGAGAGTGGCTACTATAGGGGTACGTAACAATAACTGGTGTATGAAGAATACTTAAGAATTGAATTTTGATGTATATCGGAAGTACTCCTACCATAATTGTTGTTAATGTCTTGAGCAAAGTTGGGGAAAAAAAAGAAATGGGATAAAAAAAATGTTGTAATTTGGTTCTCAGATATTTGTTTGAAATGTATAATTTACTGTATTGAAGCACTTAGAAATGATACTCACTATTCTTGGCCAAAATAGTTTCTACCCTTCACTTAGCCTATATTACAACCCAGAAAAGACCAAATTGATTCTAAGATTTACATTTGACTATTAGTTGAGCATTGCACTAAGGGAAAGCCTACGGTTCATTATGTGTAATTTGTGAATTCTTTGTGAAAGTGATCAAAACTTAATTCTTGTACCCATTGTTATAAATTACATTATTGTGAGTGTTTATGGGAAACTCTCTTGTTGTGAGGGGCACATGTTTGATGAATATAGGTGATTTGTAAGATGTCTTTGAATGAATAATAAGCATAAGTTTGCCAACAAGGTGAATAAACTATTGAGGCTAAGTTGATTTTAAGTAGTATTCTTGAACTTTCAATTGTTTAAAACATAGTAGTATAGAAACTTCCATTATGTGAATCCATTATAGTACTAATTTAAAGGTCTTTCATGTCATAGGGGTGTGAATTCTATTAAGCTTATGATACTTAGAGAGAAGAAATGTTCGACGATGAACAAGGTTTTAAGTGTGGGGTGATGATGTTGGGTGTATTTATGCATTCTAACATCACCATTGTAACCTTTTTAGCCTTGTTTTGAGGATGATTATTATGTTATATCTGTTTATAATAATATAAATACATGTTTTTGTGTCAAATTCTGTGCTTAAAAGTTTTAATGGTGTTTCCAAGCAATGTTTGATTCAATGCCACCATTTAGAGTTCAACCGACAAAACTAGTGTGACTAGCTTGAGCTAGGTGTTGTCTAGTCTCTTGTGTTGGATTCTAACGTCTTTTAATAAGTTAATAAGGTTGTTATTTTGTATTTATACATGAAAAAACTTGTTGATAATGATGAAGGATCAGTTAGATCAAGAAAAGAGTCAAAACAATGACCTAAAAATCAAAGTAAAATTAATCTATGCTTAGCTCGTGTTTTAAGTTCATCGTGTTATATGATGTGTGGTTTTGAGATTTGATTTGTTGTTTTTAATGTAATAGGATGCTTTTTTCATGGACTATGATGATATATGAAGGAAATACAAACTTCAAAGCAAGTGTAAACAACTCATTAAGGCTCAGAATGGCTCAACGTGAACCAAAATGCAGAAATTGACACAATTTGGAGTCCTGAAATGTATTAGGACATGGTGAGCGCGTGTAGAGGACAAATGAGTTATAAAAAATATTCTTAGATTCATAAGAGGCAAAAATTTACATCCCCTAGGGGCATGGACCATCAAGAAAGGGATTTGACTACATATTTCGGCCAAATCAGTAGTCAAATCTGGAGGTGCGGCTATACGTGGATTCAGACTTGGTGGTTGGAAGATTGTGGTCAAAATTCTATGGATGCATGGAATAATGATCTATATATACCTGCCTACACCTATAAACAATGTACCATACACATACCACACCATTTTTATACAGAATGTACACCATATAGACACAATATACAGAATAGATACATAGATATACACTTATAAATCTCACTATTAGGATTCTTAGGCATGCATTACAACTCCTTCAATTGAAGCTGTATTTTGGGTATGTTTATTATTTTGATTTTCATATCATTAGTAACTAATTTACTTTACTTGAGTTATGGGAGTCTTGATGTAAATAACTAGTTTGGGTTGTGAATCTACTTAAATTCCATTAGTACTTGATATTGTATAAACCTTTCTGCACTTTAATAAGCTTTCTTGGCTATGACTTAGTAGAATCAACACTAAAACGTTATTTGTCCAAGAGTAATATGTTGTTAGGTTACTTCGATGAAGCAATCACTTTCCCGGGTGGGAAGTTCTTGGCGAGAAATGTAATGACTTCTCTTGACTGTAACCTTGAAAGAGTAAATCAATAGCTACGAACTAGAAGAGTTAGAACTAGAAAATCACTTGTCTAGGAGGAAGGAGTTGTTAGGTTACTTCAATGAAGCAATAACTTGCCCGGGAGGGAAGTGCTTGTCGAGCAATGTAACGACTTCTCTTGTTTGTGACATAAACAGTGAGCCACGAGAATTATTTATGCAGGAGGAAAATGTATGTTGAGAAAAGAAAGAGTTTACATGGACTCTAAAGACATTACTCCTTTATTTTAATGGCAAATTTCTTGACCGGATTCGCCTACATTAAAATATAGTTGAATAACAATCACATCCTCTAAATCCGATAGAATTAATGGATGCACTACCGATTGAGGTTGAGAGATAAATGGGTAAATAATATGACAACTCTTTTTGAAATTAAAATGTAACTTGGAATTCAAAAGTGATTTACAACATGGTCTGTTTACACATCTTGGTAACCATAACTCTAGTTTCTCATTACATTGTTAAATTGAAGTATTTCATAACTTTTACTCAAAACAATAAAAAAAAACCTATCTTATCTTTTCTTATCATTAGTATAAATTCAACTTGTAGCTATAGTTTCAAATTAGTTTAATTGCCACTCACATTGTTCCCTGTGGATTTGACACCAACTCCAAGTTGGGTAAATATATTGACGATGACCGCCTTACACTAAATTTCCATGTAAGTTAAGAGTTATCAAGTAGTATCTAACTGACTTGCCCTAAAGGTGCTATAATAGCTAAGATAGGGTCCAATCTATGACCTAATTGAAAGGGTATCAATACCGCACCACTAGTAAGGACAACATGTGAGTAACCCTCATATAACAGATAACTCTAGTGAGAACGGTGGGAACCCTCATATAACAGGTTAAGCCACCTCATCTACCCTCATATGGTAGGCTACGATGTCTCAACCTATGCTGGCTACATAGTTCTGGAATGCAAGGACTTCTTCTAAGAATCACACCCTCATATAACCGGTGAGTTTGCATCCTTAGGTTCAATCGGTTCTAATTCCATCTGAACATGGCCGGAGTTACAGTATTCTGTGACTGAGGGAATACTACTGATAACTGATATCTGATAACTGACTGAGGTCATAAGATCATAGAGATTTTTCCTGAGTCATAAGACTATCTGAAGTCTAAGAGTTCATAGCTTGACTGAGCGTATCGTGAAAACATAAATTAGCTTTAGGCACACAGCTAATATTTTGGGTACAAGTACCCCCAGGACTCGATAGAAGGAAACTGACATAGCATGATTTACTTGAAGACTTGACTTAAATCATACTACATTCACAGGAGCATTTCATCAAACATATAATAGGCATAAACTTTTACAAACATGGGGATTTCATGATATCATGCTAGATACACAATATTCCTTCAACTAGGCATTTAATCAAATATATTTTAGGCATGGTACATGTAAGCATCATTGTACGTCAATTAAAATATCATGGTCATATTCTAATTTCATTATTCAAAGATTTAAATCTTAGGGTTACATGAATCTATGGCTATAGTAATTAAACCCACAAAGAAATTATCAATAATCATGGAGTAAAATCCAATTTTACATTTCTCCACATAAACATCAGCAGCCAAATCATGAAAACATAAAGGAAATCCATAACTTATGTTTTAGAAAAGGGTTCGTAGACTTCATGAATGAAAGGGGTCCATGAATGAACACTATGCATACCTTAGATCAATTTTCGTGAATATTGATGGTGAAACCTTCCTGAATTTGAATCCCCAATAGAAACCCTAGCTTGTTCTTGAGATAAACTTGAGAGGAACTAATATGTTTTGGGTGAAAAATGGCTGAATCACATTTTAAAGAGCTTAAATAGGAGTGGGAAGTTGACCTTTTTAACCCTAGAAACGTCATTAAATGTTTCAGTAAAATTTATCGAATTAGGACCTTGGCACGAAGCACGAACATCATGCCAAGTTACTGGAAATTGACAAATGGAAAATTGCACGGTGGCGTGACGTGGAGGTATCGCATTGCCACTAGGTCGATGATCTGTAAGATTTTCACCATGCACCTGTATCGTGGAGCAACACTAGAAATTGACATCTTCCATTTGAGCTATCTCCACGACACGCTGAAGGCTCAGGTCAAACACTGTCTCACTAAAAAAGCCCTAACTCTTTGCCCGGGTGTCGAATTCGGGCGAATTATATATCGATGTAAGGCTTATTAAATTTTCCCCGTGATAGGAAGTCAAAATTATGGAAATTCCAAGTGTATAAGAATGAATTATTATTTGAAAGAAAGTTCTAATATCCTTGAGATGTTTTTTAAGCTAATAAAAAGCACGGGTACTACAATATCTCCACCTTGAGAACATTCGTCATCGAATGAGTGACTGAGAAGGGAAATAATGAACTGAACATAAATTGAACATGGATAATTGGAACATGGTCTCATGACAGATATGACTGACAATGTAAACTTAACATACTGAACATTTATATCTGATGCATGTGTAACTGATTCTTGAATGCATAACTGAAAGTTCTAGAGAACTAAGGTTTCTCACAATGAGAATGTATGTCTGATGCATAACTATATAGCTGATTTGATACATGAATGCATGACTGAGTATGTGGTGATACTTGATACCAATATTATCATGGGAACATGAACATGAGACTTAATACAAAGTTAGTGATGCAAACTAATCTTGAAACTGAGTAAGCTTAAGTAGAACTATTACCTTGAGCTTGATCTGAGTTGGTGGGGAATAGGTGAGAATACTTGGTACGCATATCTGCTTCTTCTTCCCAAGTATCGTATCTCCCTCTACATACTGATTTTGCCAAAGAACTTTAAATAGAGGGACTTCCTAGTTACTCTATCTATGAGTCTAAAAGTCTAGGATTTCAAATGAAATCTCTTCATAAGAGAGGTTCTTCTGAACATAAATACTCTAAATAAGGACTATGACTGATGGATCACCTATGCACTTCTGGCGCAAACAGACATGGAAGACTGGATAAACTGAGGTTAGATCTAAAGGCAATTCGATCTCATAAGCTACCTTTCCTAAACGACTGAGAATCTTGAAGGGAACGACATATCAGGGACTGATGTTTCCCTTCTTAACGAATCTCTCCACCCCTTCATGGGAGAAATCTTTAGATAGACATAATCATTAGTCTCAAACATGAAATCCTTTCTTCAAACATTTGCATAAGACTTTTGTTGGCTCTGAGAAGCCCAGAGTCTTTCTCTGATCAACTGAACTTTCCCTATGGCATAGAATACTAAGTCAGGCCTTATAATAGAGGCCTCACTATTTTTTAACCAACCTATTGGAGATCTACATATCCTACCATAGTGATCTTCAAATGGATCCATCTGAATAATGGAATGATAGCTGTTATTGTATGCAAATTCAATCAAAGTCAAGTGGTCATCCCAATCTCCATTAATATCAGTTACACACGCCGTTAGAATTCCTTCTAAAGTATGAATGGTCCTTCCTTCTTGACCATCTATCTGAGGATGAAAGGATGTACTAAGATAGACTTTGGTACCAAGACCTTTTTTGAACACTTTCCAAAAGTGAGAGGTTAACTGCGTATCTCTGTCTGAGATAATGGACAATAGAACACTGTGCAATATGAACAACTCCCTGATATAGAGTTTGGCGAAATCCTTGGCTGAATAAGAGTTATGAACTGGAAGGAAAAGAATTGACTTGGTCATTCTATCTACAATGACTAAAACTAAATCATGCCGGTGATGAGTTCGAGGAAAACTGTCACGAATTGTATGTTTACAATTTCCCACTACCAAGTAGGAATACTGAACTCCTAAATAGGACCACTACTCTTTTGATGCTCTATCTTAACCTACTGATATGTATAGCACTTAGCCATAAACTCCGCAATATCTCTCTCTATCACAATCCACCAATAGATCTCCCATAAGTCACGGTACATCTTAGTAGCCCCTAGATGAATATAGCATCACGCACCATGCACTTCTGCAAGAATTTGCTGCCTCTAGTCATCTACACTTAGAACACAAAAGCGACACTAACAATGAAGGACACCATCTCCCCCTTGGGATAAAACCTCTATTTTCTGATTTCTACCTGACTCTTTTAGCTTGACAAGGCTAGGATCCCTGTCTTACTTTTGTTTCATCTCAGAAACTAGAGATAATTCTGAACTATTTGAACACATACACCGCCATCTGATGAATCGACTAAGCAAACACTTGGTCTGTAAAGCTGATGGAATTCATGAGCTAACTCTTTCTTACTATCCTCAACACGAGAAACAATCCCTATGGATAGTCTACTGAGAGCTTAGGCTACTATATTGGCCTTTCCCGGATGATAATAGACACTCATGTAATAATCTTTCAAGCGATCTAACCACCTTATCTAATGAAGATTAAGATCATTCTAAAAAAAGACATACTGAAGCCTCTTATGATCTGTGAAGACATCTACATAAACTCCGTAGAGATAATGCCTCCAAATATTTAAGGAAAATAGTATGGTTTCTAACTAAAGATCATAAGTAGGATAATTCTTCTCATGGGGCTTTAGCTGTATAGAGGTGTAGGATATGACCTTACCATATTGTATGAGGACACAACCTAAACCCACTATAGATATATCACAATATACCATGAACCCATCTAAACTATCTAGAAGAGCTAAATACCTCAATGAACCATCTGTAATAGCCAGCCAAACCCAAGAAACTTTTGATATCTGATGGAGACACAGGATGAGACCAGTTTCTTACCGCTTCAATTTTTTGAGGATCTACTCTAATGCCATCATCGAAAATAATATGGCCAAGGAATTCTACTGATCTTAGCCAAAATTTGCACTTACTGAACATGGCGAATAATTGATGATCCTTGAGAGTCTGAAGAACAATTCTGAGATGGTCTGAATGATCACTCTCAGTGCGAGAATAAACCAGAATATCATCTATAAAGACTATGACAAATATGTCTAAGTACTTCTTGAACACACGGTTCATCAAGTCTATGAAAGTGGCTGGGACATTGGTAAGACCAAATGACATGACTAAGAATTCTAACTGACCATACCGAGTATGAAAAGCTTTCTTCAGAATGTCACATTCTCTAACTCTGAGCTGATGATAGCCTGATCTAAGGTCTATCATAAAGAAATAACTGGTACCCTGAAGTTGGTCAAATAAGTCATCGATCCTGGGAAGAGGATACCTATTCTTGACCATAAATTAATTGAGCTGATGGTAATCTATGCACATTCTGAGAAAACCGTCTTTCTTGAGCACGAATAAAACTAGTTCGTCCCATGGGGAAATGCTAGGTCTGATGAATACCTTATTTAAGAGATCCCTCACCTGATCTTTCAGTTACTTTAGTTCTACTGGTGCCATTCTCTATGGGGAAATAAATATAGGCTGAGTGTCTGGAAGGAGATCAATACCGAAGTCTATTTACCATTCGGGAGGAATTCCTAGAAAAACTTTAGGAATGATATATGAATATTTACTCTCAACTTATACTGATTCAAAACTGGGATATTCAGAACTGGAATCCTTAAAATGATCGAGATGATAAACACATCCCTTAGATATCATTTTTCATGCCCGAAGGTAGGAAATAAGCTTACCTCTGAACACTGAACCACAACCCCTCCTCTATAGGATAGGTTTTTTTGGAAACTGAAACTGAACTATTCAGTTTCTACAATTGAATGTGGCATAGCAGGAATGAAGCCAATCCATGGCGAGAATGACATCAAAATTAGTCATCTATAATTCGACTAAGTCTGCTGAAGTTACTTATTAAAATATCATAATCGAGCAGTTCCTGTATACCCGCCGAGCTATAATGGTTTTACCCACTGGGGTAGACACTGAAAAGGGCTCTGCTATAATTTTGGAATTGATTCCAAAATCAACTGCTATATAAGGAGTAATAAAAGACAAAGAAGCTCCTAGATCTAGCAAAGCATAAACATGCACATGAAAGATCTATAACATAACAGTAACTACATAAGGAGAATTTTTATAATCTTGTCTGGTCTGAAGAGCATAAAGACAATTTAGACGTTGCCCACTGGTAGAACTAGAAGTGGCAGCCTACTGATTTGGGTGACCGAACTGAGCTGAGGAGCGATTCTGTCGACCCTGAGGACCTGGCTGAGAATAGTTTCTAGATCTATGGCATGTCTTACCACAACCAAAACAAATGCCACTACCTACTCTAGACATACCCTGATAGTGCTTACCGCAAGTTTGACACTGAGTATAAGTGTGGGCACTAGTAACACTGCTCTGGGACTTTGATCCTGTCACTCTATCTTTGTTACCCTCTCTGAATATAGGAACTGGAGTAGTGGTTATAAAGGGAACTAGAGCTAATAACTTAGGCTGAAATTGGGAATGGTTTCCTCGCTCTGACGTAGGCGGACTAAAATTGAAGCTACCTTTCCTAGCTTTCTTATTCTGTTTTTCCCTCCACTTAATTTTCTATTCTTCTATTTACTGAGCATAGGTCATAAGTCTGGCTAAGGTCATGTCACTATTCAGCATGGAGGATCTGCACACATTGACCACGTTACTTACTCATCAAGAATCTACTATCTACAACTACATGAGGGGCATATCTGGCCAATTGAGTAAACTTAAGAGAGTACTCTTTCACCATCATATTGCCCTGCCTGAGGTTGACGAATTCTAGCACCTTAGCCTCTCTGATCTCTTGGGGAAAGAATCTGTCTAAGAATGCAATGACAAATGCCTCCCAATCTGTAGGACCTGCATCATTGAACCTTTCAGACTTTCATTATTTGTACCAGGTATGAGCCACATCTTATAACAGATATGCAGTTAGCTCAATACTCTCAACAGTAGTCATAACCATTATCTCTGTATCCTTCTGCACCTTATCTAGGAATTCCTGAGGGTCTTCGTGTGTCTTGGACCCAAGAAAGATTGGAGGATTCATTCGGGTATAGTCCCAAATCCTAGTTGCCGATGAATTGGCCACTGGGTTGGTTGGAATAACTGTTGGCCGTTCATTTTGAGCACTGGCTAATTGAGAAAGAGTGCTAAATGTAGTCCTAAACTCCCCGTAAGAAACATGATTGCCCAAAGGTTTTTTGGGCTGAGGGGGTGACTAATTTCTTCTCTTAAGAGGCATATTCTGTTATAAAGAGAAAAATCATATTAAACTGGGAGACTGACTCGTGATTATTCTTACTGGCATGACATGACTACTGAAAGAGGGAAAACTATTCCTATAACATCAAATAGCCTCCTGCAAATAAATGTGGCATGAAACACACCCGTGTACAAGACTCTACTAGATGTGGTTTTCAGAATTCCTAGGACTTTATTGAACCTTAGGCTCTGATACCAAGTTTGTAACGCCCCAATTTGCTGTGCCGGAATGCTAAACGTGCTTATGACCCCAAAGGACCACAAGCTAACCTATGACTAATATATATACCTGTACACTACATAACACACTGTATAATATAAAAACACAAACTGAAAGGCCATAAGGTTCAATCATGAACATAACTGAATAATGTAACATCTGCGTGGGGTAACATAATACCCAAAACAAAACTGGAAATACTAAGGTCTGAACATGATAAATCAAATCTGGTCTGCATTTAGTCTAAAAAACCTCTAACATGACTAAAAGTATTTGAGAAATTTGAATAGGGAGTTGATGGGACACATCCCCAACTAACTCCAACTAATAATGTAACTAATGAGATACTATAGAAATAAATAAATAATCATGTCCTCAAAGGATGAGGGCTCACTTCTATTCTTACTGCTGGAAATAGATGTGTATCTGAACCTATGGTGTAAAATAAATGAAACACCATAGCGCGAATGCATCAATACATTTGAATGTACTGACTATACATGTGAGGTAGGCTATATACATGGGGTTCATATGCATGAACAATACTAATAACTGACTAACTATCATGAGCATAAGAGTACATGCATATGATATGACAACTGACACTAATAGCGTGGGTGCATAATAACTGAACTTGCATGCTGATAACTGAATACTAATAACATAACTAAATATATCTAAATAAAACTGATAACATGAGTGACTGTATCTGACAGTCCTGAATCTGATTAAACTATCTGAGTTTCGTACTGTATCTAAGTTGTTTATATCTGATAGTCCTAAAAATTTGAAGAACTATCTGAGATCTATTACTAAGACTGATCGACTATAGCTGACAATCCTGATTCTGTAACATGAAATTGTGGGAAGTAGTATCTAACTGACATGCGCCAAAGGTGCTATAGTAGCTAAGCTGGGGTCCAATATATGCGCTAATTGGTAGGGTGTCAATACTGTGCCACTGGTAAGGACAACATGTGAGTAACCCTCATATAATAGGTAACTCTAGTGAGAATGGTGGGAACCCTCATAAAACAGGTTAAGCCACCTTATCTACACTCATATAGTAGTCTACGATGTCTGAACCTATACTAGCTACATAGTTTAGGAACGCAAGGACTGCTTCTACGAATCACACACTCACATAACAGGTAAGTTCCTATCCTTGGGTTCACTCGGTGCTAATTCCTACTACCATTTAAATAAACATTGACCATGATTAACTTCAAACTAAACTGAACATGGCTTAATTACTGAATTCGGTAACTGATGGAATACTACTAATATCTGATAACTGACTGACGTCATGAGATCATGGAGATTTTTCCTGAGTCATAAGATTATCTAAAGTCTAAGAGTTCATAGCTTGACTGAGAGTATCATGAAAACATGACTTGGCTCTATGCACACAGCTAATATTTCAAGTATAAGTACCCCCAGGACTCGATAGAAGAAAATTGACATAGCATGATTTACTTGAAGACTTGACTAACATCATACTACATTCATAGGAGCATTTTATCAAACATGTAATAGTCATAAACTTGTACATACATGGGGATTTCATGATATCATGCAAGATAGACAATATTCCTTTATCTAGTAATTTAATCGAATAAATTTCTGGCATGTTACATGTAAAGATCATTGTACGACAATTAAAACATTATGGTCACATCCTAATTTCATTGTTCAAGGCTTTAAATCTTAGGGCTACATGAATCTATGGCTATAGTAATTAAATCACATACAAATTATCAACAATCATGGAGTAAAATCCAATTTCACATTTATCCACATGAACATGAGCAGCCAAATCACGAAAACATAAAGGAAATCCATAACTTAGGTTTTAGAAAAGGGTTCTTAGACTTGATGGATGAAAGGGGTCCACGAATAAACACTATAAAAACCTTAGATTGATTTTCATGAAGATTTATAGTGAAACCTTCCTGAATTTGAATCCCCAACAGAAACTATAACTTGTTCTTGAGATAAACTTGAGAGAAACTAATATATTTTGAGTTAAAAGTGGTTGAATCACGTGTTAAAGGGATTAAATAGCAGTGGAAAATTGAACCTTTTAACCTTGAAAACATCATTAAATATTTAGTAAAATTTCCTGAATTGGGCCCTTGGTGCAACTCGCCATCATCGCGCCAAGTCGCTAGAAATTGACAAGTGGGAAATTGCACAGTGGAGCAACGCAGAGCTACTATGTTGCTACCTTGTATACAACCTAGAAGTTTGGTATGATGCACCAGTATTGTAGAGTAACACTGGAAATTGACAATTTCTATTTGAGCTATCTCCGCGACACGCGGAAGGCTCAGGTCAAACACTGTCTCACTAAAAAGGCCCTAACTCTTCACCCGGGTGTTAGATTTGGGCGAGTTATATATTGATGGAAAGCTTATTAAATTTTTCACGTGAATAAAAGTGAAAATTATGGAAATACCAAGTGTATAAGAATAAATTACTATTTAAAATCATGTTCTAACTTCCTTAAGATGATTTTCAAGCTAATAAAAAGCACGGATATGACAGTACATGAAATTAGTTGTATCTTGTTTGATGAAAAGGCCTAATATTATATTAGTGGTGTATTATTAATGTATTTCATTCTACTGGAATATGGATTATGTTGAATTTCATCGATGGTTGGAATGATGAGTTGATTTTAGATCACTGTGATAGTATATTGATTTGATATGCCAATTCTAATTTTTTTTGTTGTGAGAATTACTTCCTCGTATCATATACAATTATGAAACAATGGTGCCACCATTAAAATATTGAAAACACTATTTCTAACATAACATGTGACATCTTAAAAATCCTCTATCGATTGATATACCGTAGAGGAGATGTTAATATTGGTATTGGAAATTGGTTGTATATAGGTTAGCAAACTGCCCATGGGTTTTACCTTGGGAGCACAACTTGATAGGTGTATGCGAAGGTTGTGTGACAACCTCGTATATCACATCATTATCAACATCATCATCATCGTCATCTCTGTTGTTTATGTATTTACATTGTACTTTTTCTATTTTATACTATCCCCACTTGATGTTATACTTTTCTATGTGTATTTATTCCTAGTACTTGTATGTATGATATCTATATACCTATATTCCCTTCTAGTATTTATTGTGGTGTATGTTAATATTTTAGAACTATTAGTGGAGACGGCATAGTCTACTACATGAAACATTATTTGAGTTTTAGGTGATATGTCATTAGTTTGTATGTTTTATGATTTATTTTATACGTTTCTCAGTCAGCCTATGATACCCACTAAGTACAAGTCGACCATACTCAGACCTACTATTCCTTTTTGATGCATATCTTTGTTTGAGTGTGCTACACGATTGTTGATTCATACGATACTTTGGAGATATTAGATTCAGTGGTTGAGTTCTTTCTTTTGGATTCAACTATTACCTTTTTATTTAAACTATGTCTTTATTTGTATTCAGAGGTAAAGTTATTCTAATTTTGTAAATCTTATGTATCTTGATCTCAAGTTGTTATAGTTTTGTTCTTACTCTATGACACTAAATTTTGGGAAGTATGATATATTTGTTTTTATACCTCTACTTTTATTATATTTGTGTGATTCGGTTTCGTTATTGGGGTCTTTGTTTTATTTCCTTTTTGGATCAATATGGGTGATAGGCTTACTTGTCAACACATGATGCAATAAGTGTCATCATTACCCTTTTGATTTTGGGTCTTGATAGTTTTTCACCAGGGATTTTGAGGCTTTCACTGGTCGGGGAAATGGATAACTCAAGACAATATTAGACAAATATTATTCTTGCCCTAGAAGACGTGATAAAGATGTGACAGTAACAATTTAAACTCAAGTTGAGGAAGCTCACGAATAGAATATTTTGCAGATGGACCGTCGTGAAACTTTAAATCTTGATTCCACTTAAAAATATTGTTAGTATAAGATCCACAACACGCAAATCAAGAAACCTCTTTGTCATGTTATTAAGTTGCCTCACTCCAAAAATTTCCCAATACACCCAGAAAAGGGCCATCCAAAATATTTATTTCCATGGTGGTATATATCTCATCACCAATCACATCAATTATTGAAAAAAATTACAAGTCCTTCTATTGCTTCATTGACTTGCATACTTTGAAGGACATGTAATTATCATTCAATTGAAACTTTATTTTCCTACATTTAATATCATCCAAGGACCATTCAAAAGCCATGAGTGGCCTATCAAGGATGATGGAAATCTCATGGTCCATTTAACTATCCAAGAAAACAAAATCATCCAGGAAGATAAACCCGTCCACTTTCACAAAGACATGACATAGCACTCCCACGGGATTCTTTGAATATTAATCATCCATTAAAATCCTCACTGTGCTTGGTTTGGTAACACCCAATCAAAATATTAAGAACATTTTAAATGGCATCAAATCGATTCTTTCCCTAAGATTAGAAAGGTTTTTCCAAATTTATGCACCCCAATACTATAAGGAATAGTGAATGCATTAAGGAATTCCTTATTTGCAAACATTGTGCTAGACATTATGGCCCTACATTTTTGAGTTACCTCTATATTTTAAACATTCGTGACATATTTCTTAGTTACCCTTTCATTCATGAATTTTTCAATCCGAGCATATCTTGTAAAGCTTCTAACAAATAAATATTTACCAACAGGTTGCTAAACTTCATAACAAATTCCTTGAACTTTGTATTAAATTCATTCTTCTTGAGACTTTGTGGAAATGATTGAGGAATTCTCATTTATGACAAAGAAAAAACCAGTGTTTTAAATGGTTTTGGGTATTACCCTCAACTGCTTTTAGAGAATCTTCACTTTTACCCTTATCTTTAATTACCTTGAGATTTTCAATTATTTGCTCATTGGTATTTGGAACAGCATCGTTAAACTTTTCTAGACTATTTTTCTTTTCATTTGCTTCTTCATCACTTCCCCTTTTGTTGGGGTCTCTATCTAATCAATAACATCCTTACCAAGAATTTAACTACTCCTACTGAAAAAGATTAGTAATTGTGACACTAAGCGATTTAACCTTTGGCCTTGCATTAAGATGAGCTGAGATTTGACCTACTTGTGTTTCATGTTTTCTTATAGAGTCTAAATGAGATATCACCATCTAATAAATTTGTGGGAAATCACTTTTCAGCACTCTCACCATCTTATTGATTCCCTCAACACCCATTAAAATATGAGCAAGGACATTTTCATGTTTGAACTTTTTCAGGTCAACAAACCTTGCCTCTTTACCTTAGCACTGTATGTAAAGTTACTTCCGATCATAATACCTATTCTTATCTCTTTATTCTTGTTCTTTATCACAATCTCTATCATGCCAATTTCTATTATGATCCCTTTCTTTACAACCTTGATTCTCACTCTGCCTTTGATTGATAGAGGAAACCCACCCTTCTTCAATTATTTTGTTTGAAAAGAACTAAATTTCGTCATCTATATACTGCGCTTCATCATAATCATAAGATTTAACACTCATAGAATCAATAACATTAACCATCTTAGAAGAAGCTTCCATTACATGCGTGGTGAAAACATCAAGTTGAGTCATCTTTTTATCCATGTTATCATCTCTTTTTCTCATTCATTTTTTGTTTGCTCTTGGCTTACAAAATATGCGGAGGGAGCCCCCACTGTAACCTCGGTATCTCTTGAGTGACAACCTCTACTTTTCTGGAACACTTAATCTAATAAAGCAATCATATAACTATAAGATTATTTGATAATAAATCCCCCGACCACATTATCAATTGTTGTCTAGTTTATCGAATCCAATGCCAAGTACAATATTTGAAGAAGCATTTTATCCAGAACCTTATGATTTGGGTATTGCATTAATTTATTGTTGAATCATTGCGAAGAATTATACAATGATTTTCCATTAAGTTGGTAAATATTGATGATTTCATACCTTGGTTTAAACTTTCCAGAAGAAGTACCTATCCTATAATACTTCCATAAGCTCAACCTATGAAGTGATAGATCCCATGGTTAAAGACTGCAACCATTCACTACAAGAAATTACCCCTATGGTGACGGTTGTAAAACCATTTCCATAGATAAAAAAACCACTGTCATAGACCTATCACAATGCTTCTGCAAGCATCCCATAGGTGGGCATTGTGATAGGTCTATGGCAACGGTTTGTGCGACGCTTGTCTAAACTGTCACCATAGGTTGACCTATGGCGATAGTTTCTAACAGCCATCGCCATTGATTGACCTATTGCTACTGTTCTTATTTGATTTATTGAGATGCCTATTTTCATCTATTGCAACAGTTATGAACTGTTACAATAGATTCTATTGCAGCGACATTAAACCGTTGCAATAGCATCTATTGCGACGCTTTTGTTATTCTGTTGCAACACTTTTTGAGTACCTATTACAACTATTTCTTTACTTATTGGAACGCCTATTTTCATCTATTGCAACGGTTACAAATCGTTGCAATAGATTCTATTGCAAAGAAACTAAACCGTTGCAATAGCATATATTGCGACACTTTTGTTATTCTATTACATTATTTTTTGACTACCTATTACAATGGTTTATTGATACATTGCAACAATGATTGCCACATATTAAATTGAAATAATTTATATAAATAGTCATATCAATATAAATTTTTATTTACATACATAATAAATTATAACACAATAAATACACATCACAAAATAAAATCATTCATTAATAATCTCATAATTCAAAATATGCAACAAGCTAGTAATTTAAACCCAAAAGTAAAATGTTATCAAGTACAAATGATTAGTTAAGTTGTTACATACTAGCAAGTTCAAGTCGGGGTAAGTTTTAAAATATTCAACATAAAACTATTGATATTAGAGAATTTATCCACAACCCAAAAATCTTCTCAATTAAGGTCATTGTCTTCCTCATTTTCTTCATCTCTTTCTTCAATTTGGACACCTATAAAAAGAGAATAAATACTATAAAAAGAGAATAAATACTATTAAAAGGACTATTCCACAATAAAATAAGTACATAAACCACATATAAGTTAGCTAGTGAAGAGGTAAATCAACCAATGCATGATTAGAAAGAAATACCTTACAAGATGAAAAAACTTGATTATTCCCTGGTCTGACAATTAGATGTCCTATAATGCTGAAGCAACAACACTTCCAAAATCAGATAATACTATTTTTGAGTTTCATGTGTCATAGCCAATACTTAACGGCATATTTACTTATTTAACATGTTTAACAGAAAAAACCTTACACAAACCTTTCTTCTATAAAATCAAAATCAGATCTGTTTAGCGATTTTAGAGAACTCACTATACAACGGGAAGTTGAAGATGAGATACTGAAGAATATATGAATTATCTTCACTGCTCCGCTCTAGTTGGGCACTTATTCTATTAATCAATAATTTGTCTTTTACAATAAATTAAACATGCTTTTAAACTAGTGATTCCCTAAATTGCATGACTAACTGTACATTATCATACAATTTCTAACCAAGCTTAAACCTTTATAGTCATACACAGGATCTGATGTAAGTGCGCCATTAACAACTAACTTTATCTCCAGCTAGTTTATATTTATATTTTCATCTATAGATACTTTTCTTTGCTGTGGTCTATCTTTGTTAAGTCCCCATAACTCAAAGAATTTACACATAGTTTTTCAATAATTTGATATGCACTTGCACTCGGTAAATATAAATCATAATTTCACTAATAATACCAGGTTACAATACCAAAATACTAATACCAAACTTTCACCGGGTAGTCAGCAGCAGGCACACACCAAAAGCAAGAGAAGTTCTACCAATAGATCAAGAAATAGAAAATGACCTTGATTGTTACTACCAACAGATAGACAGTTTATTGATTGATTAGTAAGCGCTTCTCCTGACGAATGAACATTGAATCCTAGCATGTAAGGATCAAGTGTTAATCCAAAATTTAGACGCTAAAGGTGTGCAGTGATGCTTATTATAACTTCTCGCTCAATGACATCCCTTTGATCATTCATCATTTATTGCATCCTCTCTTTTAGCTCATCCAATCTTTTATCGACCAGTCCATGAGCTTTTGAAGAAGATCCAAAATCACTTATTTTCTATTTCAAAAGAATCCTGGTAACACCTCGTCCGAGTAGTCTTACTCGACCAGGATGATTAGGCCCCATAACTGTTGTGAATGCATCAGCTGATTGAGTACCATCTTCACTTCCTTGAGTCTCTACTCTCTCCATTTCAACCTAAACATTAGATTTAAGAGCAAATAAATTTAGTTGATTTAATATTTAAGAATACAATGATCTAGATCAATTGTGAAATAGAAAATTTCCTACTATTTTGCTTGTAATCTCTTCAGATGTGTCCTTCTATACTCGGTCAGGTTTCGTTCTTCTAGTAGCTACAAAGAATTCCTTATTCAATAAACCACCAGAATTTTCCATCTTTTTTTCCTAGTTACATGCAATTCAGCACTAAAATATTATCAAGTAAACTCAATAAGTTTATAGTAACAATATGAGAAAACACCAAACCTCCCGAATTAAATCAAAACTTATTTTGCCCATAGTATGTGGATACCTAAACATTTTCCTATTTTCTTTGCTAGTCTTGGAAGTATTCTGCAAGTCAATATTTATGAATAAGTTTTAATAAAAAGATCGAGGTAGTCAAGGTTTAAACGCATAAAATTTTATGCCTTATATCAAAAGAAAGAACAACTTAAAAAGAAAGATCAGGCATGATGAATTCAATAATATTTGCGTACTAACAATAATATAACAGTTGTCCATATTGATATCATACCTTAGCTTCTTCAGAATTCAAATACTTAAGGAGATCCTCAAATACAGGTTCTAAAATAGAGGTAGGATGTTTTGACCTTCAAATTTCATCATTGGTAAAGGCATAAAAGTGATCTTTCTTGAGTCTGAACTTATACCCTCTAAACACAGCATCAATTGATATCATAGCCCAATTTTTCCCATTGTTGGGAATGTCATATTTCTCCAATAATTTGGTTGAATTGAGTTATAGTAAAAACTGTGAAAAACATTCAATTAGAAATCAAAATATTGAGAACTTTGAATTTGAATATAGCTCCACATATCATCGCATGTCTTTAACTTTGTCCAACTGAGATTAAGAGGACAAAATATCCCATTCCTTAACAATGTGCCAAGAAAGCTGGAAAATTCAGTGACCACTACGTTAGTTGGACCAATAGGCTTGTTTAATGCAATTAGCGCTATCAGTTGATGGTCAGTCCGACCATGTACTTCTTGCATTTATGTAGCACCTCTTTTTCTTTTGTTAGTTGAACAGCCTACAATAATATTAACAACAAAATTACATAAATGCAGACAATTTTTGAAATAGTAGGAACTAAAATATTTATATTTTTGCCTTCTCCAGATTGTTCATTTGCTTGTAAATTAGGAAGTTGTGACTGATCTTGCTGCACTAGTTCAATGGTGGATTGTGATACATGAATGGTGGAGCCTAGAAATTCTTGCCACACTTGCTCCTCTACTGGTGCTGCAAGAGAGGTGGAATTCGGACACATTCTTTTTCTGATACTTGAGATATAGTTGGCACCTGTTGAACTTGTTCTGGTACTTGAGATATAGGTGGAATGTTGTTTGACTTCTCCTTCTGCTTTTGATTTTTTGCCTTTGCATTTATGTAGCCTATGTTCTTCTTCTTATTGTGTTCTAGTAGTTGTTTGTTTCATATAGCTGCTAATGATCCAACTGAAAGAAAGTTTTTAGCTTTATAATGATTTCTAGAACACCCGTGTTGATTCATTATTCTTTAAGTCTCTATAAGATCAAGATCAAAAATTTAATGTTAAACTAGTTAAAACAACAAAGAAAAATTTATTTCTGCTGACCAACTAATAAATAACATAGTGTCATTCAGTATCGAGAGTGTACCAAAGTACCACAACAGAGGAGACGTTTACCCTGCTCGAACAGAAATACACTGCACATAATACAACATACATTACCTTCCACAGAATCAGACATTAAGAAACATATTCAATTGATTTTACAACCCTCTTTGACCTTGAATGGCAATAAATAATTTAATATGAAATAACATGGATTTGGTAACCTAGATTTTCCCAATACCTAGATAACATAGCCAATACTTGTATTTAGCAGAAGTATCGGGTGTACAGAGTTTCCCTTGTGGGGATTCTACATCAAGCTAAGCAACCTCTTTATACTTGGTTTGAGCAAACAACTCTTGGAATCATTGGACAACCTGAAGCAATATGAAATTAATAGATATAGGATCATTGTGAATAGCAGACAACAAATATTCTACAGAACAAATATAAAAACCAAATGGTAAAATAAACATAGCCTACACATGTAACACCACTGGAAAATTGGATACACAGTCTTGTTGCTCTATGATGAGATGGAATAAAACTAATCAATTAAGAAAACTCAATGTACTTTCCATAATATGGAACGAGGGAGGAAACTAGTACTATCAGGGAAACAATACAACAGAGAGGATTTGTGTTAGGATATTAAAGATGATGATGAGCCTTAAAAATCTTCGATATTAATCAAACTTTAGATATACAAAAAGCTGGATGCCAAAGAAGTTGTGAAATTCCTGAAATTCAATCAACAGTTAAAGGGTTTCTTTTCTAAATTCCTCCTATCTAGATTTGGATACCCAGTTGAGTCACAAAATTAGATGTCACTTGAAGATGCAGACTTCTAGGCTTGAGTAATTGTTGGTTTGAGGTAGCTGGGAACATTCTTGTTTAATGAACTTGTTGTTAACATTGAATTTGTTTGTTTTTGATATGGTAGGTTGTTTTTTATGTGTTTGTTATCCTATTTTTGTGATGTATTGGTGATTTACCTCTCTTCTCCTTCCTTGCAGAAGCAGTATCTCTTCATCTTGCTTCATTCTTTTTGCCTTTGGCTAAGAATAGATTTTATAGCTTTTTGAATGAATTAAAATTATGAAGAGGCTTCAGCATTAAGTTTTTTTATTGTTACGGAAAAAATAGGTATTTTGTAGTGAGACCTCCATTATGGCCTTTTTATGGAAAAATCAATTACATCTAAAGCTGGTGTGAAGTATTATGCTCCAAACCAGTTTGCACGGTAGTTTGGGATGACGCAGGTCATGCCTCTCCTTCCTAAATCGTTGTCTGCCAATATATCATCACTTGGCACAACAATTTTCTGTTCAGTAAATGATATCCAAAAATTGGATTCAAGGTTTGTCCAATTGAAAGAAAATTTTTCATCTGTCAACTTTGATGGCAATCCTAAACGTATTCCATCATTTAAGTCATGGTTTTTGAATTATATAGGTAAAACTCGAACTAAATCGACTGACGAAATCCTTGCTAGAATTTTTTAAGATATTCATGTACCTACAAGTTTGATGCGAGAAAACACTTCCAAGCCAGAGATTTTAGAATATGATGCACGGATTACAAAGAACTAGCAACTAAAAAGGGGGAAACATAGGTATGATGATAAGCTTAAATAACTATGTATGGTAAAATCAATATATGATATATATACTTTTTCCTTTAATTGATTTTTGTTGTCCATAAAAGTTGTCAAATGGTATATCTAGGATATATTTAACTACTTTCCATCTCATAAAGAAACTTGTTCACATTTCTTTAAATATTTGTATATTTTTTTTTCTCTTTCTTGAAACTCTATTTCACAGCAACAAAAGTTATGAAGTAAAAAACAAAAAGGAGAGGAATTCTAAGAAGGTAGAGAGGGAAAGGAACAGATTCCTGGATGTAAGTTGAGCCCATGAAGCCAAAGTTTATGTTTTCTTTAACTTATTATATTTGGCCCTTCCCCAGACCAAAATTAAGACTTTTTTTATACCATTCTGAAGATGAAACAAAAGGAGAAGAAAAATATGAAACTTATAGCTTTGAGGTAAAGAGTTAATGACCTTGAACTATTATTTAAGTCTCCATAGGTTTCATGACATGGATGTAGAAAAAATGAAACTTCTACTGGTCAAGAAATTCCTTAACACCTATTTTTGTTTTGAGTTTGAGGTTCATTCGTTGCCCTAATGTGTGCTTGTGTCTATTAACTTGTTAAGGAAACTGATGGTTAGTTCCTCAGAAACTTTCACTACTGTTTTTAGTTGATTCCATTTATCCTTACTAACGAAATGTATGCTCAAATTCAGGGCTCTTTAATTATGTCACTGTATAAGTAGTGTCTTCATTGTCTACAAAAAATATTCAACAAGTATCTTCTAATAGTGCAAAGCTTTACTCGCATGCTCGTCGAAGATATTTTAGTGCTTTTGTCTGGCATGTTTTGTTTGAAGTGAGAACAATTTGGTTCTTATAGACCTAAGATAAGGAATTGTAGGATGATACTAATTTCTATGACAAAAGGTAAAATTACTTTAGGCTTGGGTAATTTTAAAAAGAAACGAAAGTCCCTACAAAATGGTAAAGAGGTTTTCCTATGAGTGGAGAGCTACTTAAATGGGATTGGACATTAGTAATCGCTAAATCACTAATATCAACCATTTTACTTTAGCATAGTTGATTTTCAGTTTTAAGTTTTTGAATATGGTAATGCAACACACAAGATGTTCTTCCAGTTATGTTAGCAAGTAGTAACTTAAGACTTGTACAGAGCTCTTTGCAAATTTCTACACATCTTTCCAGTTGAATTTTGTTGTTCCTATTGGGTAACATCTTCAAAAGAAATTGAAAGCTGTATGGAATAAACCTATTTAAATTTTCTTTTCAGGTAATGAAAATGCTTAATTATATCAATGAGCCTGGAAACACATTATGGCTACTATCATTTAAAAGGTATATAGGTCTAACATTTGCTAGAGTCTAGAGCTAATCGGTCCACACTACTAATTAATCACTGCGCATAACAACATTCTTTTTCAAACATACTATTTTTTAGCCGATACTCAAGCCGAAATACATGTCAATTGCAGCTGCTAATATCCAAATGTTGTGCAACTGTACCAAGACTCATGTATAAGTTAGAGCATCAACATGATCATGAAAAAGCCTGCTGGTCGTCTCTCCAGCGAACTCAAGAATGTAATGTTGATATTTAGTTTAGTGGTTTTGTATTTGTTTAGATAACCCTATGCACCATGTACTACGATATTGGAGAAATGCCCGTGCCGTACTATGTACTACTATATTGGAGAAATGCCCGTGCGCGGCACGGGCACGGCCCATCTAGTACACATAGAGATGTTAGCTACTTTGGTTGATGAATTATGTAAAAATTATTGTGATAGTATTTTTTTGTATGTTGTACTTTTTTTTGGATGTTAGTACATTGTACTGGTAATACTATTCATAATTTTATTCATATGCATTTGATTATCTATAGTTGCAATTGTATATTGGTTGCCACCTTTTTGGTCAAAAACCATCTTTTTAATTCAAAATGGTAAAATTACTTCTTTAGGGACCAACATTGAATTGTCCTTAAAACATTTTAATGACCAGATTATTGGTCGTAAAAGCTTTCAAGGACCAGCTAAGCTTGTCGTTAAATATTCAAGGTGAATGTTTAAAGACCAGGAACGTTGTCCCTAAAAGAATTCTAGGGTCCAAAATTTTACCAGTCACAAAAAGGCTTTAGGGACCAATAAAAAAAATCCGTCCCTATTGACCTTTAGCATCGAAGGCTATAGGGACAGGCGACGACCAGATTTTTCCTATCGTTATTGACCTCTAGGGACCAGAAATAGACTTTTAGGGACCATTTTTCTCGTCCCTGTTGGCCGTTTTTATTCTAGTGAAACCCAAGTAGCGTAACTAGAACCTACAAGTAATCAATCCAAAAAAACTATAATCAGGTAAGACCACGATTCAAATCTCAATCGAGGCAAGCTAAGTGATTTAATCCTATCTGTCTAAGTCTTATAGGCAGAGTTACCTGTCACTCATATTAATAGGGTTGTATGTACCATGGGATACATGTAATGTAATTGTGATTTCATGGATAATGAATGTAGTAAATAAAGATTTTCTTAATGGGATTGTATATGCTACACGTATATTCACAGTTTGGGAAGACCGTAAAGAATATTTTGATATCAAATGCACATTTATGAATTACGTCAATAAATCAACATACTCTCATAGTTTATTTATGAAATTGAAGAATTTGTGGGGGCAGTATGACGCCTTATTCCCAAATACTAGTTGTAATTGTCCTAAGTCAAAAATGTATGTAAATCATTTGTATCAACATGTATGGTTCCTGTGAGTGATAAGCCAAAACCAATAGCTATGCAAGTCAACAGAAATCAAGGTTATAGCCTAATTAGAAATATATATATATATATATATATATATATATATATATATATAAATGTGTGAGTATTTTAATTTGATAGGTCACACTATAGAGGACTGCTATAAATGATGGGTTCTCCCATCGATCGGAAGAAAAGAAAGAAAATAGGCTATAACAATTGTAATTAGAACTCAGATGTTGGTGGTAATGGCAATTGGACATAGATATTTTGGTGGTGTAGGAGGACAAATAACCACCAATAATGCACAAAAACACCACAATAAAAGTAGTTACTGTAAACTTCACTGACACAACTTCAACTAGTCATGTAACGAATCATGCTTTTGTGGCTAAGGAACATGCTTTCACAGAAGGAGAATATAATTAAATTATAAATATGTTGAACAAAGATACTGAGAAGATGAAGAAAGCCAACATAATAAGTATAACTACTTATTTCTTGTCCAATAATTATTCATAAAATTGGATTACGGATTTAGGTTCTACACATCAGCTGACTATCAATAAGAATATGTTCAAAAGAGAAAATGTTTAATCCAATATCAATTTCCTAGAGACAAATTTCCTTTTTTATGCAATAGTTGTTCCATAAGGGGATAAGTTCTCTAAAAGGGAAAGACCGGCTATGTTAATGAGGTATTCTAATTCATAGAAGAGATACTTATTGTTAGATATTCTAAAAACAAAGTCATTTATTAGTAGAGATGTTACATTTCAAGAAAATATATTTTCTTTTGCATGATTGTATTCTCAGATATTTGTAACAATTTACATAAGGACAATACTATTGACCTAGTTGTTACACCATCTTTTGTTGAAGAGTTTAGTACAATCACTACTACATCACCTGATCCAGATATATTGATGATATTATAGGTGCAGATTTACACAACAACACTGGAGAACTTCCTATACCATCTCTACTTAAGGCTTCACCCAAAAGAACCTCTAGAATCACTAACCACCTATTTAGATGCAATATTATACAGGTCCTCCCACTTATCAGAGGTGAAAATATCCATTGACATGCCATTTATTCTTTAGAAGAGCCAGTCGAGCATATCATAGTTATTTAACTAGGTTATTAATGATTTTTTGACATTTTATATTTAGAGCATATCTAGTTTAGATGAAGTACACCCTAGGAGCATATGAGGTGAACCTTGGGCACAAATGACATTGCTTTGACAATTTTAGCCACCCAATTGTGTGGTTCCCTCCCGACATGTCCATGAGAATCTAGGACTCTATCACTTTTGACCTTACATTAACCTGAGTGGCACACTATAACTACTAGAGACTACCCCCTAGTACTCACAAGGTACTTAGGACAACAAATGATCCCAAGCTAATCCTTGTAATAACATAAATCATGAGCAACTGAATGTAATACATAATCTAAAAAAAAAGTGAAAGATAATTTTTTTTATATGATCAATACAAACTATATTAAAATGATTACAACTTTTCTTATACAAAAAATTGGAATTAAATACAATGACTCGACAAACTATCTATGAAGCCTCCACTTGTATTGACTATAGGGAGTCGGGACATGACCCATAGCTATCCTGTATCAATACGACTGAATGATGAAAATAAAATACTATACAAACTCTGATTGACTCGAGCCCTTGAATCAAAGGGAGTCATCATGTGATGACTGGAAGCTGAAAATTGTCTAATTTGATGTGCATACTACGACTAGTATCTACATTATTAAACAATGTACCACATAGATGGTTATATGGATCAGTACTTTCTGAATGTACTGAGTATGTGGTATGAATGCATTAATAAAACTGTAACTAAAAGTGCGTATAACTTTTAAGAATTCATGCTAAGTATAAATAAATTACACTGGCTCGATAACAGAAAGATGAAAACTTAAATCATGAATAATAAAGCACATTGTAAAAATCTTGTGAGTCACAGCACTTATTTCTAAAATCTTTAATTTTACTTTTTCTATTAGTTGAATAAGTGGGACTGAAAGCTAGTGTATTTTCAAATCACGAAGGCTAACTGTAAAAGGGCTCACCATTATTATCTGTAAACCAAAAGCTGAAATCTCATAGCAAATGTCTCATGTAATTCAATATAGGAACAAAACTTTTTTGCCTTTACACTTATTTTCTAAAAGGTGTTCTATTATTCTATTTTAGGACTAAACGAGGCTCTTCTAATCTATATACACTATATGAGCTATCATAGTGTCTAACATTAAGTTTCCTTTAGGGGAAAACCTTACATTAAGGAGAGGTGTGATACTCCTTCCAAGGAGTATAACCTGAGTTAAGTTATCACAATTTTTATCTACATCCATATAAATAGGAAAAATATGTACCTATATTGGCTCATAGTTCTGGGGAATATGAACTAGGACACATACCCAACTCGGTACTAAATACTACTCCCTTTAATACATATGCTCATTATATAGAAAATACACCTTAAAACTAGCATAAAGATTTGTAATGAAAACCAGTTATGCATCTATTTACTTTAAACTGTAATAAAATCTGAAATGTGGATTCCATATCTTGGCTGAGGATCAAAAGATCCAAGTCTTGTTCAAAATTTGAATATAAATTAGTCATAGGGGTTCTTAAAAGCATAATCTTCTAGAAATACCAATACTTAAAATTAGGGCTTAAAACCCATTCTTTTAAACTCATGTCAAATCATAACAAACATCATGCTCAATAATGAAAATCATGAAATACTTTAATAATTCTAGTTAAGATAGTGAAATCCAGTTCTCAATATATAAAATAAGCTCACATATATGAATGTGTATACAAAACTATGCAATTCAACACATAAATCATTTGTAACTTCATAAACATCAAACAATGATATTTGGGTACGAACCCTAGACAACAAATTATGTTAATTTATGTAAATACAACTTTCTAAAAAGCAAGTTTTTTTCACAAAGATGGAAGAAGTTTCCTTATTCATAAGCCTCCTGTAAGATGCATCAAAATTCTATGTTTAACTCAGCCTTTAAAAGCTCTTTGAGGGGTCCTAAAGTTAGATAATTTCAGATAAGTATTAGGACTTAGTATTTTCTAAGCCCTTCAAACTTCAATTAATTTATTTATTACCTTCCAAATATTGGAAAGTTTATTTCTAAGTCGAGTCATAGTTAGGGAAGAAAGTATCTTGCCTCGAGTAAATTTCAAAATTTTCGGACAACGAATATATTGAATTCAAATTTTAGAAATAGTGGCTCACCACGATAGGCTTGAGTCATGGTTAGTATAGCAATGTCATGTCCATCGCATCGTGACAAGAGCCATTTTGGAAATTGTCCAATTCTAGTATCTCACTGCAATTAGTTCGCGTCTTGGAGAGACGTAAATCATCAAGTGTCACAATCCAGTAGTTCACCGTAATAAGGCTGTGTTGCGGTGAGTATCGTGATGGACATAGCCACCACATCGCGGTGAGGCTTTAATTCAGATTCCACTTATGGGATTTTACATTCCAAGGTCATCGTAGACATTTTCCATGATATAAGTCAGCCTTAAACACAAAATTAATCCCTAGATTACCATAATATCTCTTTATTCATTCAAATTTCCCCAAAGTACGTAATTTTATCACAAAAGCAAGAAACCCTAGTTTAAAAATTCAAGCACAAGGCTCAAGAATTTCTTCAGAAACCTTTAAGGATTTTCGTTCTAAGGTATGTTAAGTGTTGATTAATGAGTACCTTTCACCAGTGAAGCTCAAGAATCTATTTTCAATTCAAAATTGTGCATTTATGAATATTCATGATTTAATTGAATTGAATTTCATGCTTATGTTGTTTTTGGCTTTTGATTTTTTGTTAAACTACAAAGTAACTATAATTGATCCTAGTATGTGATGATTTAAGTAATGTTCATGATAAACCCTTCAATGTACAAGTTGATTAATGTATCAATGTTAATTTGTGGTATTGGTTGAGCTGTAGACAAACCATGTTCCACATATGTGTGATAACATGCCTATGTGAACGGATTAGCACCATTATAGCATGTTGACATGAAGTCCCTATTTACATACAAGTAAAATTCATGCCAAGTGTTCGATTAAAAGGCTTAGTGAAGGATTTTTGATACACTATTATGCATTCCTATTCATGTACAAGATTATGATTACCAAGTGCTTCATCAAATTCTTCAATGATTGTATTAAGAATGGTTTATTATGGTCATATTTTTAAGAAGTATCATGTCATATTTTATTCTTGCTATCTAGCCCTGGAGATATTTAATACCCAATAATTTAGTTGTATACCAAGAGCCAGTGTTACTTTTCAAGATACACTCAGTCGAGCAATGATCAATAGAATTCGTTCAGCTATAGGACTCAAGAATACTTAGTAAATTCAGTATCCATCTAGTCCCCTTCAGTTCTAAGTCATCTCAGTAAACTCAGCCAGTAACAAATCTCAATAGTATTTTGTTAGTCAACATAACTAAATAAAATCAGTCTAGTTTAGCTTAGTATAATCAGTTTAGTGTCTATTCAAATAGGAGTAGTATTCAAAACTAGGTCAGACCAAGGATGGGAACACATCTGCTAGCAGATGGTGTGATTCTTATAAGCAATCCTTGCACTCCATAACAACATATCTAGCGTAGGTTGACACATCAAACATGATAGTTGAGGGTTGATGAAGTTTATTAACCTATTAGGTGAGGGCCCCACCATTCTCATTATAGTATCTGATAGATGAGGGTTACTCACAACTTGTCCTTACTAGTGGCGTGGTATTAACGTCCTTCCAATTGGGGTGATAACGCTCAAATTACACGTTTGAATAGGTGTAAGCGATCATTGTAAATATAAAAACCAACTAGGTTGGGGTCGAATCCTATAGGGAATAGGGTGTGAACATCAATTTATTTACAAAATGGTTTACTGGTAGTTTACCATTTCTAAAAGATAGGGGTTTTAGGTTCACAATGAATCAATTTTCACTTTCTGAATTTTAGTGTTGTAATCAATGTAAATGGGAAACCAGAGCTATGTTCACTAAGGGATTCAGGAATTGACAGATACTAGGCATGCTAGAGATTCACGTAATGACTAGAATAGTAGAATATCCTTGATAATTATACTATCTGACTTATCTCTTGACCACACCAGACAATTTATTATTTAATTCTCTCAAACTTAGATAACTTATCTATTTAGAATAGGATGTTATCTCAAGTAGATTAATCTAGTTACGACATTAATCATTAAACAAAAGGTTGGTAGCTTCCGAGTCCCTATTGATAATTCACGTCCTCTAGTCTATTTCTCCGTTAGAAGAAAATAAAACCTAAGGCAACTAATCTTTGCAACCACTAGATTTTAGTTAAGACAACACAATTTCAAGATGTTCTACTACCTTTTGAATCCGTTAAACACCTAATATCATATCAAACCCTAATCCATGGATCCATAACCCCGGCTAATGGAATTAGCCGCTCATGATTTGATGAATGATATCACAAGTTGAATTCATAATGATAATTTAATGTACGATTAGATGGAAAATAACAAGTAGTCTCTTCAATTAAAATCACAATAAGTGGAAACCAACCAATAGTTGATAATAAAAACTAAGAATAATGGACAAAAGAGAACAATGTGCATATCTCTCTCAAAAGTTAATTGTTCAGATTGATAGATGATGAATGCTATTTAAACTACTAAAAGATGCTATTTATACTAAAGCCTAATTAAGGAAATAAAATAACAAAATTAATAAAATTGTTCAGAAAAGGTGACGCCCAGGATGATGCTGCATCAAGAAGTTGAAGCCCTATCACGAATAGCGTCAGAGAAGCTTCAGTTGCCTTCAAATTCTACCTTAGGCTGATGGTGTATCTGACGCCGCATCAAGGATCTAACGGCGTGTCACCAGCGTCATCAGATATCTTCTTCCAACACTAACTTTCTACTTAAAGACAATGCCGTTCTTGATGCCTTATCATGACTTTGACGCTACATCACCGGCATCAGCAGAACTGCTCCTCAAACTAAAACTGCCTAGTTAAGGCTGACGCCAATGGCGATAGTCTATAACGAGGCTGACAACTTATCACAAACGTCGTCAACCATGTTTTTTTCTATTTTGCTCAGATTTTCAACTATTTTGCTCCATTGTTGTTTATTCTCATTTCTTTATCTTTTTTCTGCAATATCATGAGGAAACACATCAAAACAACAAGAGTTGCTTCAGAATTCACAATTATTTTGAGCTAAAAAGAATTAAATGTGTTAGCTTTTACTCACACATTAACACCCTCAACTTAAAACAATTGCTTATCCTCAAGCAACAACTAACTAAGAGAATACGAAGAACATTCAGCAGTCAACAACTATTTTAGCTCAAAACTCAGTTACCACCTCCAAGGTCAACCAATTAATCAAAAAGCAACAATGTAACACAAAGAATTCTAGTCATGGCATCAACTAAGTACTAACACTTATGCTCATATCAATATGAAACTACCCAAATAAGTAACTCACCTAGCAACATGCTATTGTGCCCTCACAACAAAGAATTTCCATTTTTTCTTTCAGAATAAAATTTAAAGTATAAACATGGGGATCAACACAAAAAACTCACTCTCAGAATAAAGTTCAAATCAATGCATGCCAAATATCATATGCTTGCCCTTATTGTCATTACCAAAGTGTCCGACCAGTAAGCTAGAATCACTATAGGTCTTTCCTCGGTCTGTAACATAGGTTAAGGGTTGGTATGATATTCGGTGGCATTTAGAGTAACTAAAATCCTTGGCACTACCTTACTTGTGGGGTCCACTTATTAATCACTTTTCCTCTCTTTTTCTTTTCTTTTCTTTTTCTCTTTATTGCACATGCAGAATGGGTATGGTTTTTCTTTTTGTTCAAACAAACTTCTTTTCGTGCTCTTTTTCACCAACACCCAATTTTCTATTTCTTTTTCACTTATTTTTTTTCTTCTACTCTGCCTATCTTCATACCCAACTTACATAACGCACCCCTATGATAGCCACCCTCAACTTAGGTTGTTTGCCACAGTCAAGGTGACTGTGTCCAAGGAAGACCACGGCCAAAACAGGTTTATTATGATCTAAAAAGAAAGGTGAAAGGTATCATAAAATAAAAATGGTCAATTAAGGCTCAAATAGGGATCAAGGGATATCACACTTTACAGGAAGGTCATTTAGGATAATAGTAACTTAAATTCAAAAACGGCCTATGATCCTTTCCTAACCCCTATCTTTCAACTATTGTGTGATGAACCGGGCAAGTTGTAGATTCGGCACTACAAAGATAACTCGGTATACCTTCACACAAGCATGGCACACAAGGAATATCACTGGCTACTACCTATCTAGTTCATGCAATTGTTCAGTAGTGATGATCAAGTAACTTAATAATGCTAGGACGAGATGCATGGTGGTCATGTTAAGATGCAATTCACACATCCATGAAAAATAAACCTTCGAAGAGGTGTTCAGAATTGCAAAAATTAGTTGAATACCTACAAAACTTGTACTACTCCTAGTTATTTACTGAATATGCTACAACAACTTACTACCCTACACCCTCAACTTAAAATAAAAACAAAATATAACTAAGGGTTAGGATATACCTGAAGTCAACCAAGTCTCAAAGCATGGGTCCTCGACCCTGCAACACTGTCATCCTCATCAAGATCTTCTCTCTGCTTTGGTACAGCAGCTCTGCTAGACAAAGCTCCTGTAGCCCTTGATCATAGTACTTCTTCCCATTTCCATCCATTAGATGGGGACGCTTGCATTGCCCTCTTTAGATCTGCCTTCTCCTGCTCGTTTAGCTCATCATCTACTTTCTTCTTCTTTTTTGCCTTTTTCTCGGCTCTACTTTTATTCTCATCAGCTTCTTGTCTCTTTCTCTTACCTTTGTCAGCTTCTTTGTATTTCTTATTTTTCTTTTTGTTCACTAGCTCCGCAGTGAGATCAAGGATTGGGGGTTTATCCTTAAATTCCCCAGCTGTCTTCACTACAGGGATCATAGACTGGTGTTGTTGAACTATCACCATCTCAGCTTTTACCTTTCCTAGGGCAAATCTAAAGTCAGCGAGCTCTACTTTAATCAACTCCCCTACCCTTGCATTAAAACAGTTCTCCAGATCCACAACCCATGCAGACAAAGTAGCAAAGGGCTCAAGAGCAGCCCTAATTCTCTTATTTACAGCAGTAGCAAACTGCTCAAAAAAGGCACATAATTGTGTCTCACACCATCTGGCCTATTTTGCAACTTTTTTTATTTCAATAGGCTAAGATGCAGCTTTCACTGGTGCTGTAGGAACTAATGGATCTGGCTCATCATCAGGAACTGTGCCTATCTATGCAGCCTCAGGAGCTTGTACTTCAACTTCAAATATTGAGTTCGGGCCTACAACTGATAGGTTCACCTCACCCCTTACCCCTTTCTCAAGTGGCAGCCTTGGATGATTTTCTTCATAGCGAATAGGGTTGTAGGTCTTGGTTGAGTATAGTCTATTATCAATTCCAGCAATATGTGGTACCCCTACCTCTGTACATAGCCTAGTAATCAGAAAAGGGAATGGATAAGCAGTGTTAGGCCTCATTACCCAAATTTTGATCTCTTCAGTAATAATCTCCCCAAAATTCAGTCTAAGGTTGGCCACAAGACATGCGACAAATATTGCTCGATCATTACCCAGAATATTATCTTCTTCTGTTTGTATAAAATGGGTGCACACAACACCCTACCATAATTTTACCTCATGAGTCAAAGAAGTCTTGTAAATATGCTCACTGGGTTGGTTCATCCATAACGGATCTCCCTCTGCTATAAGTGTAGCTAACCAAGGACCATGGTCCTCCTAGCTCTTCAGACGATGGTAGAATGTAAGATTTGTGACTTGAGGAGTGAAATTGGTCCATGTTCAAATCTTTTAATAATTATATCAAAAATATCTTCTGTGGTCTTTCCACTCTTGCACATGCTCTCTAATCTAGCCAGTGGTTAGCATAGAACTCTCGAACTACTGTAGCACAAAATGTGTTACCTTCCTTAGCAGTCCATCCCAGCCTATAATCTCTGAAATTCTTCTCAACTGCAGGATACCCAAGCAATCCCGTGATGATGACTCTCTTCTCTGGAAACACCTTCCTGCTGGCAGATATTCTCTTTGTTGTATTCCACCCTTTGAGGTAAATGTCTTCTGCTTTAGGGATCTGTCATCTAACACTCTCTCAAACCTACAGATTCTTGCATTTTATCAAAGTTCCCCGAATAGGGGGTTCTTTCTCATCTTGATTTTTAGTCGAGGGAGTTTCAAAGAATGGTTCCTCATAATCAAATTTGTTAGGCTCTGCATTTTTTGCCTCCGGTTCTTCAGATTCAGCCTTCTAAGACTCAGGCTATTCTGATTTAGTTTGCTTAGAACCCTCTTACTCAGAAGACTCACTATCACTTGGGGTGTTAGTCTCAGTGTCATCACTATCCTCCACCACAATGGGTTTAGGTAGAGAAGGTGCCTTGGGGCTGGGTTTCTTTCTCTTCAACCTAATGTAATACCCCGCATATTTCTAAGATAGGAAGTGAATAAGTATTTCTACATATGAAATCTCCTATCCTGTGATTAATACTTGAGTACATGACTTACAATGAATATTGATAGGCGAAATTACGCGCCTATATCAATATATTTTGCCCATATTTTAGCCTAGTTTCGAGAACTAATTATCTATTTCGTACACTTTTAGTCCTTTTTCCTGTAAATGAGCTAACAAATGTGATTAGGAAAGTTTCAGGTATAAATGATGCAAAATACAGCAATTTATGGCTTACTTGACGCAAAAGAAAGCTCACAAACGAGATGGAAAGGAGCTGGACGCATAAAGGACTAAATCTGCTGCATGGAAAATCTGTCCCGGGCTAAAACAGCATTTCTGAAGACTTTGGGACTTACAGACACAAAGCTGGATTTTTGCCATAATACATTAACCTAGTGCAATTAGGTTATGTGTTTCATCATTCTATTTGGATTATAATTTTGTAACCTTACCCTAGTACAATTGGGTCAAGGATTTCATTAGTATATTAGGATTTGGTTATTTATTTTATTAGTTTAGTAGGAGTAGGATAGGAGTATTATAAATACCCTATCATGTTAGAGATTTTAGAAGAAGAGGGAGGGAGACATTCTGACAATTCATTCATCTCCTTACAATTAAGACATCTTCCTACAACCCATTCTCAATTCTTCATTCTTCTACTCTTAAATTCCACAACAAGAGAATCGTTACTTGCTACGGAATCACTAAAACCACACGCCAAACACCTACTATTCACGCCATCCACCATGCAAAACGTGATATCCTTCGCATTCATGGGTAACTAAATCTCTTAGTTGGGGTTATGGAAGCCGAATGAGTTACTATCTATAGCTATGAGTTTGTGAGTTCAAGACAAGTATATTGCTTATATCATTATTCTCTTCATCTTAAATCTACATTCTTTGCGGTTCAAACACAAGAACACGCCATTCTAACATCTAACCTGTTCGAGAGAAAGGTTATTTGTCTAGAAAAGAAGACGCATAGACCAACGCCAGTCTAACATCTGACTTGTTCGAGAGAAAAGTTATTTGTCTGGAAAAGAGATAATGTCAAGGTAGTAGGACACCCTTTCCTATTAAAAAGCTAGTGCCGTACCTGGACTAACTTCTTGGAGAATTCGTACCGTTAGTCACGCTTTAAGCTCGAGAGAGTTAAAGTGAAATAGTCCTTGTTTAGGTCGAGAGACGCTTGGATTTACCATCGACTACAATTCTCTATAAGCAATTACATGTCAAGACTCTACACACTCATAGCCAATAGAGACGTATACCTCAGAAGGTGGACATAACCCCAACGCCTCAATTCTCATTGTTTACAACACACGTGACAATCTCTCTTTATTTTGCTATTTTCAGTTCTTACATTCTTGTTTTGGTTACATACTACAATCCCCCCTTTCCTACGAGACTTGCACTAAAAGTCTAGTAATTTCTCTTGCTTGTTGGCCAAGCTATTCTCTGTGGGATCGATACCCAACCCAGGTTGGGTTCTATATTTGCTAACGACCGCTTTACACTCCCACGAGAGCTGTAGATTGAGCGTTATCAAATATCCTAGTGATAGGATAGCCTATGATGCATTAAGCATTTTCATATGAGTCACTTAACGTAATACTAGCTAAGAGTTTTTGAATCCATCAAGTTTTAGTGTTAGATTTTGCAAGTGTCATCTTTGAATGAGTATAAATCAATGTTAAATTGGTATTTTGTCTGATTTAGACCCACCAAATTGTATCGAATCAAATTAGATTTCCAACAATACCAATTACCCCTTAATCCAATACCCGACCAAAAAGTTATGCCCATTTTCGTGAGAGACAGTAAGGATAGGCGATTGGTTAGGCGCCGCCCAACCACACATAGGCGATTGGTTAGGCGCCGCCATACCTAGCTTAGGCAATCACTTAGGCACCACCTAAGTTAGTTTCAGGTGCCAAAAACACTCCGTTTTGAGTTATTTTAAGGGTAATTAAGTCTTTTAACACTCCTTACACATCCCTAAACTTTACCCTATGAAATATATAGCTTCTAAACATATTACAACCCTATTATCATCTCAAAGTTGATCATCCAAGAGCACTAAAAGAGAATAAAACTAGGGTTGCATAACTAAGCTTGAAGATCCGATTTCAAGGCAATTCCTTCGTCAATCATCAAGAATATTCCTTCTAAGGTATGCATGAGTTGATTAATGGACCCCTTTCATCCATGAAGCTTTATAACCATCTTCTAAATTATGTATTATAATGTTTATATTATTGGTGGTTGATGTTCATGTGGTTGGAGTTTGATGATGCCTAAGATGGGATCTTTGTATGTTTTATGTGAGGATATGGTGGTATTTAATGTATAAATATATGAAATTGGTGGTTGAATGTTTGAAATCTTGATGAATCCATCTATGCCTAAGATGTGCATGTATGGTGTTTGTGAAAATACCTAAGGGAATAGAAATCATGCTTTTATGACATAATAAGCCCTAAATGACTGTTCCATGTTCTAAGTTTATGTTCAATGTGATCCCCATGCTATTTTCTTGAATTGAAGATGTTGTATGAGATGCTCATGATATTTTTATGATATGTAATGACCATGTTATTGAAGCCGTACAAGTATATACATGTTGTGTACATTTCCGATCATGTGATAGTTTGTTGAGAATCATTTTTATTATGAAATCCTTACTTAGGATATTGTGAATTATGGACTCTACTCTTGTTATCAAGTCAGTCATGTGAGTTAGTTTCCTTCTATCGAGTCCTGGGGGTACTTGTACCTAAAAACTATAGTTGTGTGCCTAAAGCTAGTGCCATGTTTCAAGACATCCTCAGTCAAGCTATGTTCCATAGATTGCGTTTAGTCATGTGACTCAGAAAAGACTAAGAAATCTCATGAAAACTTAGTACTCTGTAAGATCTGCAATCTCATGACTTAGCTAGATATCAGATGTTAGTAGTGTTTCGTTTGTCCAAGGAACTTAGTAAACTCAGAATCAGCTCAGTTCAGTTAGTTAGTTTAGCTTAGTTAATTTGTTTAGTGTCTTTCAGTTAAGAGTTAGAACTAGCATCGAGCGAGTATGGAGATGGCAGTTTCCCCGTTAGAGAGGTAGAACCATTAGCAGCAATCCCTATACTCTTGAACTACATAACCAGCGCAGGACAAGAGTCACCCGTCATATTAAAGCTAAACTTGACTATTATATTACCTTAGGCTTGATTTCCTATTCAGGGTCACCCGTTAGAGATGTTTGACCATAGCAGAGGTCTCTACTCGTGGCATGGTATTGACACCCTTCTAATCAAGGTACAGATTGGACCCCTCCAGTATAATAGCGAGGCATGTCAGTTAGGTTACTACCTAGTATAGTCACAGTATAGTTACAGTTTTAGTATAAGTCTTCAGAGTAAGAAATCAGTAATTAGGACTGTGAGATACAGTCATCCATCTCAGTAAAGAACTCAGATAGTTCCAATGATTCTTGGACCATCCCGTCAGATAGGCTTGGTCCCATATTCAGATGCTTATTATTATATATATAGGTTACCCGGCAGAGAGGCTTGATCTCAATCTGTGATTCAGTTGAGTATTCTCACTATCAGTTTCAGAGATCACTCATCATCTAGGACTGATCTCAGACTTAGATGTTCAGATATAATTTGGAGCATATATAGTTTTCCCTAGAATTAGGACTGTTAGATACAGTCATTGATGTCATCAGTCATTCAGTATCTCAGTATCACGAAACTTATACTGTCAGAGTTCAAATTTAAGTAGTCAGTATCTCTACGAGTTCTGTAGCAGTTACATATGTATGTATATATGTATTCTTACATTCATATTAGTCAGCACGTTCATGCATATAAACCCCATGCATTTAGCATACCCCCATGTATACTCAGTACTTTAGTTGTACTAACGCATTTACGCTATGGTGCTTTCTTTTTATGTTACACCATAGGTTCTTAGGTGCAGATCCCAGATCAGCAGTAGCAGTTCAGTAAGCAGTGAGTCCTTATATTTCAAGGACATGATCGTTACATTTATTATTCCATTATTTCAATTTATTTTCAGTTTAGGGAGTTAGTTGGAGACATGTTCCTCCAACTCCTTATTCAGACAGTTTAGAGGCTTTCAAATGATTATAGAGTTTTCAGATTTAGACTTTAGTATTTTTAGTTTTGTTTCGGTACTGAGATACCACCTTATTTCAGATATCTTATTATTCAAGATTGAACCTTACTCTCTTTTTGTTCATGTTTCCTGCATTTTATATGAATATTATATAGTTGCAGGTACAGATATCAGTCATGGGTTAGCTTGTGGCCCTTCGGGGTCATGAGCATCGTGTTGCATTTCGGTTTAGAAAAATCAGGGTGTTACACACTTGGTATCAGAGCCTAAGGTTCAATAGAGTCCTAGGAAGTCTGAAAGTTTCATCTAGTAGAGTCTTGTACATGGGTGTGTTGCGTGCCATATTTATGTACAGGAGGCTATAAGATTTTTTAGGAACAGTTTCCCTTCTTTCATTACTCATATCGTGCCAGTGAGTAAAAGCTCAAGTTGAACTCTCAGTTTATACTTGTTCCTCTTCTTTTTGCGGAACATGCCTCCTAAGAAGATAATAGGGAATCAGTCAGCCCCGCAGCCCGCAAATCTTTTGAATGAGAATATGTCACATGAAAAATTTTGGGCAGTTTTTCAGGCGCTAGCCCAAGCTGTGACCACTAGTGTTCAGGGCAACCGACAGACTGCAGCCCCACCCCAGCAAGATGGGGATTCAGCTGCAGCCAGAATCAGAAATTTTATGAGAATGAACCCTCTAGAATTCTTTGGGTCAGTAACTGCTGAGGACCCACAGCTGTATCTAAAAGAGGTAAAGAAGATCACCCAAATCATGCATGTGTCAGAGGAGGAGAGTGTGGAATTAGCGTCCTATAGGTTTAAAGATGTTGCTCATGATTGGGTAGTTTTGTGGAAGAAGAGTAGAGGGGAAGATACAACTCCCATGACTTGGAAGATATTTCAGGATGCCTTCTTAGATAAGTTTTTCCCATAAGAGATGAGAGACACTAAGGTATAAGAGTTTATGAACCTAATACAAGGCTCCATGACAGTGATGGAGTATTGTCTTAAGTTCAACCAGTATCTAAGAATGCTCCTGACTTGATAGCTGACCCCAGAGCGAGTATATGTAAGTTTGTGACTGGTGTGTTCGGGTTGGTATTGAAAGAGTGTAGAACATCTATGCTTAATAAGGATATAGACCTTGCTAGATTAATGATGCATGCTCAGTAGATAGAGGCAGATAAGTCTAAGGAGAGGGAGAGATCTAATAAGATATTCAGAGAAGGTAGTTACAGCTTTTCTCTGGCTTGGTCACAAGGTGGTAATCGTTCTCACCATAGTCAAGAAAAATTCAGCCCCTGTTCCATCTTCAGCTAGTATGCCCACACCTAACTTAGGATATGTTAGTCATGGTGGGGCTCCAGGCTTTAAAGCCCAGAGTAGTGTTAGAATTGAGCGTACTTATCCACTTTGTGGAGAGTGTGGCAAGAATCATATAGGTGCATGTAGAGCTAATAGTCAGGTATGTTTTGGGTGTTGTAAGCCAGGCTACAGAGTGCGGGAGTATAGAGTGTTAGCTTAGAAAGGTTGAGATTCGCATGAGCAAGCCGCAAATCCCAGTACCAATAGTGGTAAGCGTCAGAATCAACTCTATTCACTCCAGACTCACCAAGCTCAGAAAAGTTTCCCCAACCTAGATTCGGGTACTTTACAAGTTTTTCATGATCATTGTATGCATTGTTAGATATCTTGTGCTCATTTGGGCTTATGTTTCCACATGAATTAGTCAGTAACATTAGCAGCTCTAGTTCAGTTCATGCATCATGCATTAGTCTCATCTCTCCAATATTTAGTTATAATCTAGTTTGTAGATGCCCTGTGCATCACCCCAGTATCTCCGAAAGGAAACATTCCTAGAGGGACATAGTGTCCCAAGGGGGAGATACCCCACCCTTTTCTTGATGCTTTCATGTTTTTGTTATAAATTAGTTATCAAGTGCCATGGCATAATTAGTCAAGCTTTCAAGAGTCAGCTCAGTCAGATATTCAGGCATTAGATATACGTGTTTAGTAGTGAAAGTACTATTTATCAGTAACTTCACTAATACGTTTACATATCATGTCAGTCATGTAATCATGCATCAAATGTGCAAGGATTCAGTCTTTCAGTTGTGCATCAGAAATGCATTCTCATTTTGAGAAAACTCACTTTACTAAAGTCCTCAGTCTTATATTTATGAATCAGCTTCCAATGCATCAGATATGCACGTTCAGGATATTGTGCTCCGCTTTCAGTCATGTCAGTCATAAATCCATATTTCAGTAGTGTATGTCTTGTAAGTACTTCATCTTATCATCACTCCCACCTCAGTTAATTCTTATTCAAGGAATATTCCCAAGAATGAGATATTGTAATACCCCGCATGTTTCTAAGCTAGGAAGTGAATAAGTATTCCTACATATGAAATCTCCTGTCCTGTGATTCATACTTGAGTACATGACTTACAATGAATATCCTAGTGATAGGATAGCTTATGATGCGTTAAGCATGTTCATATGAGTCACTTAAGGTAATATAAGCTACGAGTTTTTCAATCCATCAAGTTTTAGTGGTTGATTTTGCAAGGGTCATTTTTGAATGAGTATAACTCAATGTTAATGTGGTATTTTGGCTGATTTAGATCCACCAAATAGTATAGAATCGAATTAGCTTTGAAAAAATACTACTTTCGCCTTAATCCAATACCCGAGCAAAAAGTTATGCCCATTTTCATGAGAGACAGTAAGGATAGACGATTGGTTAGGCGCCGCCCAACCAAACATAGGCGATTGGTTAGGTGCCACCTAACCTAGCTTGAGCAATCACTAGGGCACCACCTAAGTCAGTTCCAGGTGCCAAAAACACTTTGTTTTGAGTTATTTTAAGGGTAATTAAGTCTTTTAATGCTCCTTACACGTCCCTAAATTTAACCCTACGAAATATATAGCTTATAAACATATTACAACCCTATTATCATCTCAAAGCTCATCATCCAAGAGCACTAAAAGAGAAAAACAACTAGGGTTGCGTAACTAAGTTTGAAGATCCGATTTAAGGGAAATTCCTCCATTAATCATCAAGAATATTCCTTCTAAGGTATGCGTGAGTTGATTCATAGACTCCTTTCATCCATGAAGCTCAAGAACCATCTTTTAAATTATGTATTATGATGTTTATGTTGTTGGTGGTTGATGTTCATGTGGTTGGTATTTGATAATGCCCAAGATAGGATCTTTGTATGTTTTATATGAGGATATGGTGGTATTTAACGTATAAACATATGAAATTAGTGGTTGGATGTTTGAAATCTTTATGAATCCACCTATGCCTAAGATGTGCATGTAAGGTGTTTGTGAAAATACCTAATGGAATAGAAATCATGCTTTTATGACATCATAAGCCCTAAATGATTGTTCCATGTTCTAAGTTTATGTTCAATGTGATCCCCATGCTATTTTCTTGAATTGAAGATGTTGTATGAGATGCTTATGATATTGTTGTGATATGGAATGACCATGTTATTGAAGTCGTGCAAGTATATACATGTTGTGTGCATTTCCGATCATGTGATAGTTTGTTGAGAATCATTCTTGTTATGAAATCCTTACTTATGATATTGTGAATTATGGACTTTACTCTTATGATCAAGTCAGTCATGTGTGTCAGTTCCCTTCCATTAAGTCCTGGTACCCAAAAATTATAGCTGTGTACCTATAGCTAGTGTCATGTTTCAAGACATCCTCAGTCAGTCTATGTTCCATAGATTATAGTTAGTCATGTGACTCAGGAAAGACTCAAAAATCTCATGAAAAATCAGTACTCAGTAAGATCTGCAATCTCATGACTTAGCTAGATATCAGATGTTAGTAGTGTTTTGTCAGTCCAAGGAACTCAGTAAACTCAGAATTAGTTTAGTTCAGTTAGTCAGTTCAGCTCAGTTAATCTATTTAGTGTCTTTCAGTTGGGTGTTGGAACTAGCACCGATTGAGTATGAGGATGGTGGTTTCTCCATTGGAGAGGTAGAACCACTAGCAGCAATCCCTATACTCCAGAACTGAGTAACCAGCACAGGACAGGAGTAACCCATCAAATTAAGGCTAAACTTGACTATTATATTGCCTTAGGCTTGATTTCCTACTTAGGGTCACCCGTTTGAGAGGCTTGACCATTGTAGAGGTCTCTACCCGTGGCATGGTATTGACTCTCTTCCAATCAGGGAAAAGATTGTACCCCACCAATATAGTAGCGGGACATGTCGGTTAGGTTACTACCTCCCACAGTCACAGTATAGTTACCATTTTAGTATCATTCTTTAGAGTAGAAATTTTGAATCAGGACTATCAGATACAGTCATCAATCTCATTAAAGAACTCAGATAGTTCCAATAATTCCTAGACCATCCCGTCAGATAGGTTTGGTCCCATATTCCGATGCTTATTATTATATCTAATGGTTACTCGAAAAATAGGCTTGATCTCAATATTAGATGCAGTCGAGTATTCTCACTCTCAGTTTTAGAGATCACTCATCAGCTAGGACTAATCTTAGATTTAGATGTTCAGATACAGTTTGGAACTCAGATAGTTTTTCCCAGAATTAGGACTTTTATATATACAGTAATCTATGTCATCATTCATTCAGTATCTCAATTTCACGAAACTCATGTTGTCAGAGTTCAAACTCAAGTAGTTAATATCTCCACGAGTTCTATAGTAGTTACGTATGTATGTATGTATGTATGTATTCTTACGTTCATATTAGTCAGCATTTTCATTCATATAAACCGCATGCATTTGGCCTACCCCCACGTATACTCAGTACTTTAGTTGTACTGATGCATTTGCGCTATGGTGCTTTCTTTTTATGTTACACCATAGGTTCTTAGGTGCAGATCCCAGATCAGCATGAGCAGTTCAGTAAGCAGTAAGTCCTCATCTTTCAAGGACATGATCGTTACATTTATTATTCCAGTATTTTAGTTTATTTTCAGTTTAGGGAGTTAGTTGGAGACATGTTCCTTCAACTCCTTATTCAGAAAGTTTAGAGGCTTTCAGATGATTATAGAGTTTTCAGATTTAGACTTTAGTATTTTCAGTTTTGTTTCGGTACTGTGATACCACCTTATTTCAGATATCTTGTTATTTAAGATTGAACCTTACCCCTCTTTGTTCATGTTTTCTGCATTTCATATAAATAATATGTAGTTACAGGTACAGATATCTGTCATGGGTTATGTTGTGGTCCTTTGGGGTCATGATCACCATGTAGCATTCTGGTTCAGAAAAATCAGGGTGTTACACCTAAGGAGTGGTTCTTTATCTTCATAAACAAAATGTTCATCAATAATCTTATAAACCACCTTAGGCTTGGTAGCTTTCTTGGGAGTGTTAGAATTCTTATTTTTAGGTGCCATTAGAATGTTTCTCAATCATAAGACAAACACAAGTCAAAAATGAAGGTATGACAGTAAAACATGTTATTCAAGTTCACTTAGCTTTGTCATCATTGCGTGATGCCATAGCTGATAAGGCATCACCTTTGTGATAGCCTATCGGCTATGTCGTCAACCTTAAAAATAACTGACATATTTTTATCAAACTTGTGACGACATTCCTAATAGGGCATCACAGTTTTGATAGCCTATTAGGGAGGTCGTCAACCTTAACAGTGAATGCTCCTTTTTTTCAACTTTTTGACGACGTAGCTGATAAGGCGTCACTCTTGTGATAGCCTATCAGCAACGTAATCAGCTCAAAATTATTCCTCCTCTCAAGTTGCTTTCTTAATTTTGGGACCAAATTCTTCGTATAATCATATGGAATTCTTGTTTTTGTACTTAGGGTTTTAAATTTTTGCAATTTAGGCACAAATTAACCCTAATTTTCTGATTTTTCATGCCAATGCAACTTGAACTCAATTTTTTCCTATCTGAGCCTTAGTCATCAACACTTTACCACTTCAACTATAAAATAGAAAAGTTATGAGCATACCTGATGAATTGCTCCACTTGATTAAACTATAGAGAAGAAAGATGAGAGATGGACTTTGATTTTCTTGCAATCCCATAACTATCAGGAAGAAAAGGTCTCCTTGTACACTTGGGAGTGTTTTGAAAGGAAATAAATATCCTAAATAAGGAAATAAACTAAAAGCTTACAATAAAATAAAATAAAGCGGGAACCTGAAGGGGTTTATATCTGGGTCGGGTCGGATTTTGATCAATTTGGGCCCATATTTTTCAAAATTTTAAATGATGGCAGACGACAACTTGTGATAAGCCATCACAGAGGTCATCAGCCTTAACAAAGAAGGTCTCACTTGCTGGTCTTCCTGACGACATTGGTGACAAACCGTCACAGTTGTGATAGCCTATCATGAATGTCGTCAAGACCACTTGACTTGCATTCTACAATTTTTACCTTGAATATTTTGTACCCCTTTAGTTCCTTTCTATTGTTACCTAAATGGATAAAAACAAAATTCATGAAAGTAAAATTTTGGGTTGCCTCCCAATAGCGCCTGATTTAGTGTTATCTTGACTACTCTGAATTCATCAGGATGCCGTATCACCACCTTATTACCACATTCCTAGAATACATCCAAAACTGAGAAGATGTTCATCTCCTCCAACTAATTCATCGGAGGTTGCATTTTAAATCTGACCTCCTTTTTCCCATATCTTAACTTGAGCTTATTGATCTTCATATCAACCAATACTATCCCCGTCTCTAATAATGGTCTACCCAAGATGATGGGTACCTCAAAATCAACATCATAATCCAATATCCGAAAGTCTACAGGCAAAAGAAAATCATCCACCTTTACCGGCACATCATGCAATATACCAACCGATTGCTTAACCGATTTGTCTGCCATAACAAGATACATCATTGTGGGGGTAGGCTTCCCCAATCCAAGCTTCTTATATATATCAAGCAGCATCAGATTTATACTTGTTCCTAAGTCTCATAAAGCTTTGGTAAACTTTATGGACCCAATTGTGAAGACACAGCACCATAGTGATGGATGTTGTCCACCGGCTCACAACTTACCTTTCGATTCTTTGTTAGAAGTTCCTTCATAAATTTAGCATAGTTCGTCATTTGCTCATGTGCCTCCTACAATGGCACATTCACAGTCAGCTATTTCATTATTTCCATGAACTTGCTAGATTTCTCATTATCTTCTGTTTTTAGACCTCTGAGGAAATGGATGTGGTGGTCTTGGCATTTGTTTCAATACAACTTCTTATTTCTCTGAAATAACCACAAATCCATTCTGCTTCTCAGACTCCACTGGATTGCTTCCTTTAGATTTTTCAACACTTACCTCCTTCTCCACAGCTTTGCCCATAGAAGGGCCAGATAATACCTTACCACTCCGAGTGGTAATCTCCAAATAAGAGCCATCAGTCCACGTGTTCTGAACCGTATCACTAGGTAAAGTACTAGCTTTTCCCTGGTTCAGAGTAGTCAAAATTTGGATCATCTGTTGCTCCAATTGCTTAATAGAAGAAGAGTGTGAGCTATTCAATTGACTGAGGGTATAAAATTTTCTTTTCATATTAGTTTCCTATGAGTTGGTAGCTTCAAATCCCTTCAACAGCTTTTCCATCATGTTATCCATGGAAATTTTTCTAGAAATAATAGTTGTAGCATCTCGACTTCCAAGAGGAATATACAAACAACTCCTGTCATTATTGTATCTCCAATGTCCCTGCTCCCTATGTTTATAATCAGGCTAGTCATAGAAAGTCAGACCTTAGTTCCCTTGGCTGTTGCCTCGGAAACCCCCCTGATTACTCACATAGTTTGCCTCAGCATCAGCACCTACAGATATAGTACCCTACGAATCCACAACCTTGAGCATTTCAGTCTTGTCGGATAGCAAGTTCTTAGCCAGCAAGTCCATCTGCATCTTTAAATGGGCCATGTCCTGATCTCGCTCCTCATTTCTTCTATGCTGCTCTGCAATAATACCATAAAAAACTATAGGGCTAGACACTATAGAATCCCTAGTATGACAAGCCCAACTCTATATGATCATTCTATTCAGTATGTCAGAGGTATCCAGAAAGAAGAGGTCAATGAACGAACCACCTACAACGTTGTTGACAATTGGCTTTGTCACAGAGTTGTAAGCTCTATACATAGTTTCCATTAAGTGCAAGTCCTTCATATTGTGATTTGGAGATTGTGCAATTTTCTTCTTAAACCTTTCCTAAGTCTCATATAGTGCTTTAGTCAGAAGTTATTTGAACTTGCTAATATCGTCCCTCAACTATACCCTTCTAGAAGGTGGAAAGAACCGTTAAAGGAATGCATCTTTAAATTGTCTCCAGTTAGTTATAGAATTGGGCTCTAACTCATTCAACCATATTGTTGCATCTCTAGACAGAAATAATGGAAATAACTTCAACTTGATCGAATTCTGGCTCACTCCTGGATTGTCCAAGGATTTGCAGATGGTGATGAAGTTCACCAAATTCATGTTCGAATCATCACTAGGAAAGCCTCCAAATAACCCCTTCAGATCAGGAGTTAGATCATAGTACTTGTTATGCTGAACTTTGCACCTGGTGCCAACGTTTTTAGAATGATAGCACCCGTTGCACCAGCTCCATCCATTCCTTCATCATCTTCATCAGCCTCATATTTCATAGGCTGTTGACCATATCTACCTCGGACTGGACGATTTCTGTTGATGTTATATTGCACTGGTTCAGCCACTTACTCCGCTCTCCTTGGGTTTTGAGGATTCAGCAATTCCTCATCAACCAAATCTTCATTATCAGAGTTTTGATATCATGCTTGTTGACCCAAAATTTGCACATTCACCTGAGCCCTGGTTAAAGCTGCTAGTCTTTCTACTTCCTGTTGTTCAGCCATTCTTCCAATTAGTTGAGGTTCCGGATCGATTGGTAATAGTGGTGCTTCGGAACTTCTCGTGCTTGGCATAAACAACACGGTACCTACAATAAACAAAAATAACAAATAAACATAAATCAAGGAAACATAACTATCAGCAAATTTTCGCGCACAAAATTTTCAATCTACAACCGTATTCCACGACGACGACGCCATTTTTTATAAGACTCAAATTACATTCTTGAATGGGTGGAAGCGATTGTTTTCAATATAAATCCAACTAGGTTGTAGTTGAATCCCATAGGGAATAGCGTGTGAACATCAATTTGTTTACGAAATGCTTTACTAGTAGTTTACCATTTCCAAAGGATAGGGGTTTAAGGTTCACAATGAATCAATTTTCACTTTCTGAATTTTAGTGTTGTAATCAATATAAATAGGAAGCAAGAGCTATGTTCACCAAGGGTTTAGGGAATTGACAGATACTAGGCATGCTGGAGATTCTCAGAATAAGTAGAATAGCAGAATATCCCTGATAATTATACTATCTGACTTATCTCTCGACCTCACCAGACAATTTATTATCTAATTCTCTCAAACTTAGATAACTTATCTATTTCAAATAGGATGTTATCTCAGGAAGATTAATCCAGTTACAACATTAATCATTAAACAGAAGGTTGGTAGCTTCTGAGTCCCTGTTGATAATTCACGTCCTCTAGTCTATTTCTCCGTTAGAAACAAATAAAACCTAAGGAATATCCTAATGTTTCCAACCACTAGATTTCAGTTAAGACAATAGAATTTCAAGATGTTCTGCTACTTTTTGAATATGTTAAACACCTAGTATCATATCAAACCCTAATCCATGGATCCCATAACCTCGGCTAATAGAACTAGCCGCTCATGATTTGATGTATGAAATCACAAGTTGAATTAATAATGATAAGGTTAACTTATGATTACATGGAAAACAACAACTAGTCTCTTCAATTAAAATCAAAAAAAGTGGAAACCCACAAATAGTTGATTTGAAAAACTAAGAATAATTGACAAAAGATAACAATGTGTGTTTCTCTCTCTCAAAAGTTAATTGTTCAGATAGATAGATGATGAATTCTATTAAAAACCTTAAAAGATGATATTTATACTAAAGCCTAATTAAGGAAATAAGATAACTAAATTAATAAAATTATTCAGAATAGGTGACACCCAGGCTGACGCCGCATCAAGCAGTTGACGCCCTATCACAGATGGCATCAGAGAAGCTTCAGTTGCCTTTAAATTCTGCCTTAGGCTGATGGTGTATCTGATGCCGCATCAAGGATCTGATGGCATATCACCTACGTCATCAGATATCTTCTTCCAACGCTAACTTTATGCTTAAGGATGACACCATTCTTGATGCCTTATCATGACTTTGATACCACCTCACCGGCGTCGTCAGAACTGCTCCTCAAACTGTAACTCCCTGGTTAAGGCTGACGCCAATGCTGATAGGCTATCACGATGATGATGATGTATCATGGAGGTCGTCAGCCATGTTTTCATCTATTTAGCTCAGATTTTTAGCTCTTTTGCTCCATTATTGTTTATTCTCATTTCTTCACCCTTTTTCTGCCATATCATAAGCAAACACATCAAAACAATAAGAGTTGCTTCAGAATTCACAATTATTTTAAGCTAAAAAGCATTAAATGTGTTAGCTTTTGCTCACACATCATGGATAGATTGTAGCCAAAATCAGCTATATTATCTTATTTAAGGCATGTCAGTTAGATAATTACTTCCCACAATCTCAGTCTCAATCATAAGAATAGAACTCAGATAGTTCTATACGTTTTAGGACTATCAGATACAGTCACTCAGCTAGTTCCATTAGAACCAGGACTTTTAGACACAGTCACTCATTAAATAGTATATCTGTTATCGATTACATTAGTTATCAGTAATCTATGTTATTAGTAAACTCAGTATTCTGAACTCTCATGACTATAGTTATAATTATATATTCATGTATGTATTCTCACACGTTCATGTTCATGCTATTCAGTCAGTTATAGTTCATGTATATGAACACTTGCATTCAGCCTACCTCTCTTTAAATACTAGCACATTCTCATGTACTGATGCATAATTTTCTCTTGCGCTATTGTGTTTTAGACTATATGTTCGGATGCTCAGGTTCCTAATCGCACTTAATAGTTCAGATTCCAGCAGTCAGAGTCAGTGTTGAGTCCTCATTGTTTGAAGATAGGATTATTTCATTTTTTCATTATTTAAATACTTATTATATTTCAATAGTTGGATTCAATTGGGGATATGTCCCATTAACTCCTTATTCAGAAAGTTTAGAGGCTTTTTAGACTAGATGTTCAGACAGACTACAAATATTCTAGTTTTCTTTAGGTATTATTATACCGTATTATTAGTTATGTTTCAATTTTTAACCTTATGGAATGTCAACCCATTCTTTCGCATATTTCAGTATTATTTTATAGTTAGTGAAGCAGGTACCAGTCATGAGTTAGCTTGTAGTCCTTTAGGATTATGAGCACAGTGTTGCATCCGTGGTACCAGACTCTGGGCATTGTACCCACTTACCTTAATTGACTAATTCCTGAAGACATCTTTTGTTCTTTTAAGGAAAATATTGCATTATTTTTCTTAGGAAAGGGGAGGTATTTTATGAGAGTTTTTATGAGGAAGATGGTCAAATGATACCTCTTTTTGAGTTATAACTAGCATTGGGACAATTGAGGTTGAGGGGAAAGGACTAACTGTCCCTTGGCCTTTTTTTACCGTGGAAATCACCATCGTGGTGTGAACCCCATTAAAGGTGGAGTTTAACTCATGTTTCACCTCCTAAAAATATGGAATGGAACTCGCGTCGTGAGCCTATCGTGAGACCTTACTGTTTTTCACAAAAAAAAGTCATAACTTTTCACTCGAGTGTCGAATTCAGGCGAAATCGGTATCGCAGGAAAGATAATTTAATTTTCTACTATTTGGTGTGTCTTAAACTATCAAATTCCACTTATAAATAAAATTATACTCATTCAAATCATAGCCTTGGAAAATCAAACACCAAAACTTGGCTGATTCTAAAGATCTTAGCTCGCCTTGCTAAGTGACTCTTATGAACATGTTTTGTACATCATAAGCTCTCATCTACCTAGGCTAATGAACATGAGACCTGCATTTAAATTTGAATTATGGGATTAGAGGTTATACACGTAGGAAAAAAGGTTCGTTTTCTAGACTAGAAACAAGTGAGGTGTTACATATGCTCATTTTCATTTTTAAGTTTTACCTGCACATGATCATGATACATAAGATTAACAACAAATCAATGAAAAACAATGATAATTTCATCTTAAAAGGCACTAAAAAATCATCAAATTGACGACATATCATAGGAGAAACAGGATCAATGTGAATGAAACAACTATCAAATTGATTTTTAAATAAAATTTATGTGAATTGTAAACATATTTATTGATGGACTTTGCAGGGTATTTTAGAAAGATTCAAATTTTGAGTTTTGTATTCCTAACCATGGTCTAAGACTTTGGAATTGAAAAATGTACTAGTTTTCTGTAAAGCAAAATGCATTTATCAAGACACAAAATATAGACAAATCAAGTTATGCATCATTTAGCAAACCAACCATATATTATGTGATCTATCAATATATAAGTGATACTTTAAGCCAAAGGTAGTCCCAACATTTGAATGTTTTACATGTATCTTGTAAGATATATCATTGCCCCCAATATATCATATCTATACTTTATAAGCAAAATAAATTTAGAAATAAAATATGAAAAGGGAAAATAAATAATATGAGTCCCACACAAGGAAATAAAACTAAATTAAACTCCCTTAGAGGTCCTCAAGTCATGGAATTCTAAAGATTACCAAGAACACCCTTTGGAAGAAGATCTTCTTTGGATTACAATAAAAGAATCCATCTAAATTTAATTCTCAATCCCACGGACAATGTTCCATACAGCTGAGGATTACGTCTTTCATTTAACCACATAAGAGATGATCCTCTATTATTGACTCGTGGCCAATAGATGCAAGGAGATCTTTTAATGGGTCAAATACTCCTATGGTACCGAGTCTCGTATGTAAGTATACATAGATTAAAGGATTTTGATTAGATCTATTTGAATTGTACTAGAGAGGAATTTGAAGCGATACGAGGTACCCAGGACTACCATAGTCTGAGATGATGACAAGTGTCGGATGACCCAACTACTTATTTTATTATCTTAAGAAATTTATTTTTCGTATAGGAAACGACTAGAAAAATGTATAACTATTGGTCCTTAGTACAATCTGTTTTTTGCCATTTGGCAAAATTCATGTAACATAAATTGGATAGTTTATAATTATAAAAATGTAAACACATAATTGTGAAACAAAATAATTAATACAAAAATTATTCCAAAAATATAAAATTCTTATGGTCAAAACCTATATGAATTCCCAGCATAATTGCCATTCTATAATGATTATTTTTGAAAAGTCAAAAGCATCATAACTTTATGAGGAACAAAAATTATTTGATAATCATAATCTAGGTAATGGTTTAAGTTATCTTAAAAAGGTATTGGAAATATTAAATAATTCACAAAGTGTATTCTGACAATTTCAACTTACTTTGCTAACATTGAAAAATCTGTTAACTCATAAAAATCATAATTAAAAATGAATCGATTTAATCTAGAACTTAAATATTCTAACTTGCTCTAAATAATGAAATAAATTAAAGGTCGAAGTTTCAAAATAATTCTTATTCTATAATTTATCCGAGTCAAGATTTTGAGTTAAATAATCAACCCAACATTTTTAATGTGGATTTGAATCTCGTTAATGACTATGAAGGGACTCAAGAAATTTCTCATGTCGTTCTATAAGCTTAAGGTATTGTAAAAGGAATTTGTTCTTGGATGAATTATTTAGAAATATTTCAAGTGGCTCTAGCCAAATAACAATCGACTAATCAATGAGAATTCATCTATGTGAAATAAAGGTACTACGCATTTAAATAAACAAGATATAGTAAAAATAGAGCAACGAATAATAACGTGTATATACTATATTCTAAAAATTACACAAAGCCACAACTTAAATATCACTTATTACATAAAACCTCAACTCTCAGATCATCTTACAAAAATGTAAATTTTTTTAATTTGTTTCTCTAAAATACATATGCATAACTTTATTAATTTTGGTATAGCTTGTTTTCCTTGAAAGAAGCCTAAAATCAAGGATTCATTATGTAGAAGTTATCATTTTTGCATTCCTTATCACGTTTAATTCAAACTTTTACTCAATTGCATTCAATTCTAAAAGAAATATTATTTTCAACAATCTGTAATTTTTAAGATCTAAGGGTTTTGTTTTACTTTAACAAAAAATAATAGATACTGATTGAATAATTTCTTGCATGTTGTTCATTCAACAGAATAAGTTCAAACTCTTTTTTTTTTAATTTTGATCGAGATAATTTTTTTCTACTTTACCAAAACTTAAATTCTATAGAATAAGTTCTTTAATGCAATTTATTCACCCATTATTACTTAGTAAATTGATGGTAATTCGTATTTTAGTTTACGATTAACTCAATTAAACCATTGTGAACCAACAAATCGGGTTATTGGGTTTGTTCTTGGAGAATTTAATTACGAGGATCCTAATTTTGTTGAAAACAGATCCAAATATCATAACGGCCTCATTAACATGAAAAACTCTAGAAAGCTGCTGATCAAAGTTCCAAAAATCAAACTGGAGGAGTATTTTTTAAATTTTTATTTTTGTAATTTATTGATTTTTTGATTTTTTTCATCAATATGATTTTTTTTATTTTTTATTTTTGAATATATTTGTTAGTTTCACAATATTATATGAGTTTTTCATGATTTTGAAGGTACATTAGAAGTTGTCAGTGTTTGCATATCAATACTTATGTATATGTTACACATATACATAACTTTTGGTACTAATTGAAAATATAATGATTGTTTATTATACTGATATATTGTATTTTTCTATTAATGTGAGGTTTTTTAATTTTATATTGTTGTTAGTTTTGCATTATTATAGAAGGTTTTTGTAATACCCCGTAAAATCCTATGTCCAAAATTCAGCTCATTTGGCTTTACAAGCCTCAAGACATAGAAAATTTTGATAAGTGTTCCACACTTAGTCTCATTTTAGACCTCCAAAATTTGAAAATTTATTTTATGACCTTTTCGGCCTTCGTTTTTCGATTTTCATGTTGTGTTGCAATTAGTAAAGGTCGTAGTACATTCCTGGTAAGTTCTAAAATTTTCAGAATGTGTAAGGGAGTGTTTGAGTTTCCAAAACAATAGCTTCTGGTGATAGGCCCGCACCGCCCCAGCTAGAGCATTGCTCTAAGGCCGGTACCACCTGGTCTAGTCCGGTGGACTTAGCGGGCGTGGCATGGTAACTCCGTTGGGTGCCTAGTTTTTCAGCATTGCACCTCTATATTTTTAACAGCATTTTGGTCCATTTCCACCCACATATAATCTTCATAACACGGGATTTAGGCTCTAAAACACCAAAATATACAAGTTTTACTGAAATTCTCTCAAGAACTATCAAGAAAAAGTCTAGGGTTCAATTGGGGGTTCCAAGATTCAAGCCAATTTCACTACTACCTTCACGAATTCTTAATCTAAGGTATGTGTCATGTTAATCTATGAATCTATTTCATTCATAGAGCTCAAGAACCATGTTTTAAATATTTTTTTGGTGATTGTCTTTTTATGATATGAGCATGTACATGTTGATGATTATTGTTTAAGTTTCAAGATGATATCTAAAGGTATTTTCATGAAGTATATGTATTTGTTAGTTGAAAATATATGAATTTGGGTAGTTTGAATTATTAAAAGTGATGAATATGCCTATGCCATAAAGTGTGCAGGCAAGGTGTTTGATAAAAGGCCTAAGAGCCTAGAATTTATGAATAATAGCTAAAGTATGACCTGAATGATAAATGCACACTACTCTCTCATTCCTAAATGGTTCCCATGTTATTGTTGTGTCATGCATATGTTGATAGAATGCTCATGATGTTAAAGTGTGGAATTATGCTATGAATGTTTGCATTCTTATTCATGAACAAGACTATGATAACCATGTGTTCTATAAAATCCCTAAGTTAGTGTATTATGAATTGTTGGTCTTGATTATGTATTCAAGAATTATCAAGTCTTGTCAGTTTCTTTCCATCGAGTCCTGGGGGTACTTGTTCCCAAAAAATATAGCTGTGTGCCTAGAGTCGAGTCATGTTTTTATGATAACCAAAGTCCAGCCATGATCCGTAGAACTCAATCAGTCAAAGCTCTGTAACTCAAAAATCTCAGTACTATTCAGTCGGTCAAAGAAACCCAGTTAATTTAGCATATTTTAGTTTAGTTTGACCATGTTCAGTGTCCATTCAGATGGGAGTAGTAATTAGCACCGAGCAAAACCAAGGATGGGAACTCACCTGTCAGTTTAGGGTGTGATTCTTAGCAGTCATCTTTACATTGCAAAACTACCTAGCTAGTGTAGGTTGAGACATCTAAACCTGTCAGATTAGGATTGATGAGCTGGCTTAACCTATCAGTTTAAGGTTCCCACCGCTCTCACTTGAGTACCTTCCAGATAAAGGTCACTCACAGTTATCCTTACCAGTAGCGTGGTATTGACACACCTCTAGTCGTGGCAGAGATGGGATCCCAACATAGCTATATGCGTTATTAGGGCATGTCGTTTAGATGGCTACCTCCCATAGTTTTAGACTTAGTCTTAGTATAAGAACTTAAATAGTTTTCAAATATCAGTATATCAGGACTGTGAGATACAGTCAATTTAGTTATGGTACGAAACTCAGATAGTTCCATCAGATTCAGGACTGTCAGACACAGTCACTTATGTTATCAGAAAAACAATATAAGTCATGTTAGTTATCAGTAAATCATGTATTAGCGTACAGATCTAACTATCAAGTATTCATGATTATAGTTACTATGTATGCATGTTTGCACTCTTACTTTCATATCAGTCAGTCAGTTAGCATTGTTCATGCAAGCAAACCTTTTTGCATTTAGCATACCTCACTCATATACTCAGTACATTCTTACATACTGATGCAGTTGCGCTATGGTGTTTTCTCTTTATGTACACCATAGGTTCAGGACACGAGTTCCAGATCAGCAGTAGCATTACAGTTACAGTGAGTCCTCATCCATTCGAGGATGATATTATTTTACTTTATTTATTATTTCAGATCAGTTTTTCTAGACGAAGTTAGTGGGAGACATGTTCCTTCAAATCTTCATTCAGACAGTACTTAGAGGCTTTCAAAATCAGTTCAGATTAGATTAAGATTTTAGTTGTTTTGGGTATTCGTTACCCTATATGGATGTTATATTTTGACAGATATTATATTCAGTTGAACCTTATGGCCTATTGTTCATGTTTTTCAAATTACTATATTATATATTGCAGTATACAGGTACATATATCAGTCATCGGTTAGATTGTGATCCCTTGGGGTCATAAGTTATAATACCCAGCATATTTCTAAGATAGGAAGTGAATAAGTATTCCTACGTATAAAATCTCCTATCCTGTAATTCATACTTGAGTACATGAATTACAATAAATATTCTAGTGATAGGATAGCTTATGATGCATTAAGCATGTTCATATGAGTCACTTAAGGTAATACAAGCTAAGAGTTTTTGAATCCATCAAGTTTTAGTATTTGATTTTGCAAGGGTCATCTTTTAATGAGTATAAATTGATGTTTATATGGTATTTTGGCTGATTTAGACCTAAAAAATTGTTGATACTTGAATTAGCTTTCCAACGATACCAATTTCACCTTAATCCAACACCCGAACGAAAAGTTATGCCCATTTTTGTGAGAGACAGTAAGGATAGGCGATTTGTTAGGCGCCGCCCAACCAAACATAGGCGATTAGTTAAGGGCCGCCCAACCTAGCTTAGAAAATCACTTGGATGCCACCTAAGTCAGTTCCAGGTGCCAAAAACACTCTGTTTTGAGTTATTTTAATGGTAATTAAGTCTTTTAACACTCCTTACACGTCCCTAAACTTAACGCTTTGAAATATATAGATTCTAAACATATTACAACCCTATTATCATCTCAATTCTCATCATCCAAGAGCACTAATAGATAAAAATAACTAGGGTTGCGTAACTAAGCTTGAAGATCCGATTTCAAGGAAATTCCTCTGTCAATCATCAAGACTATTTCTTCAAAGGAATGCGTGAGTTGATTCATGGACTCCTTTCATCTATGAATCTCAAGAACCATCTTTTAAATTATGTATTATGATGTTTATGTTGTTGGTGGTTGATCTTTATGTGGTTAGAGTTTGATGATGACTAAGATGGGATCTTTGTATGTTTTATGTGAGGATATGGTGGTATTTAACGTATAAACATATGAAATTGGTGGTTGAATATTTGAAATCTTGATGAATCCACCTATGCCTAAGATGTGCATGTAAAGTGCTTGTGAAAATACCTAAGGGAATAGAAATCATACTTTTATGACATAATAAGCCCTAAATGACTGTTCCATGTTCTAAGTTTATGTTCAATGTGATCCCCATGTTATTTTCTTGAATTGAAGATGTTGTATGAGATGCTCATGATATTGTTGTGAAATGGAATGACCATGTTATTGAAGCCGTGCAAGTATATACATGTTGTGTGCATTTCCGATCATGTGATAGTCTGTTGAGAATCATTCTTATTATGAAATCCTTACTTATGATATTGTGAATTATGGACTCTACTCTTATGATCAAGTCAGTAATGTGTGTCAGTTTCTTTCTATCGAGTCCTGGGGGTACTTATACCCAAAAACTATAGTTGTGTGCCTAGAGCTAGTGTCATGTTTCAAGACATCCTTATTCAAGCTATGTTCCATAGATTGCAGTTAGTCATTTGACTTAGGAAAGACTCAGAAATCACATAAAAAACTCAATACTCAGTAAGATCTGCAATCTCATCACTTAGCTAGATATCAGATGTTAGTAGTGTTCCGTCAGTCCAAGGAACTCAGTAAATTCAAAATCAGTTTAATTAAGTTAGTCATTTCAGCTCAGTTAATCTGTTCAGTGTCTTTCAGTTGGGAGTTCGAACTAGCACCGACCGAGTATGGGGATGGCGGTTTCCCCGTTAGAGAGGTAGAACCGTTAGTTGCAATCCCTGTACTCCAGAGCTGCATAGCCAGCGCAGGACAAGAGTCACCCATCAGATTAAGGCTAAACTTGACTAATATATTGACTTAGGATTGATTTCCTGTTCAGGGTCACCCGTTAGCGAGGCTTGACCATAACAGAGGTCTCTACCCATGGCATGGTATTGACATCCTTCCAATTAGGGCAAAGATTAGACCCCACCAGTTCAGTAGCAGGGCATGTCGGTTAGGTTACTACCTCCCACAGTTATAGTGCAGTTACAGTATTAGTATCAATCTTCAGAGTAGAAATCAGGAATCAGGATTGTCAGATATAGTCATCAATCTGAGTAAGGAACTCAGATAGTTCCAATGATCCTTGGACTATCCTATCAGATAGGCTTGGTCCAATATTCAGATGCTTATTATTATATCTAGAGGTCACCCGAAAGACAGGCTTGATCTCAATCTCAAATTCAGTCGAGTATTCTCACTATCAGTTTCAGAGATCACTCGTTAGCTAGGACTGATCTCAGACATAGATGTTCAGATATAGTTTGGAACTCAGATAGTTTCCCCAGAATTAGGACTGACAGATACAGTCATCCATGTCATCAGTCATTCAGTATCTCAGTATCACGAAAGTCATATTGTCAGAGTTCAAACTCATGTAGTCAATATCTCTATGAGTTCTATAGCAGTTACATATGTATGTATATATGTATTCTCACGTTCATATTAGTCATCATGTTCATGCATATAAACCCCATGCATTTAGCTTACCCCCACGTATACTCAGTACTTTTGTTATACTGATGCATTTATGCTATGGTGCTTTCTTTTAATGTTACACCATAGGTTCTTAGGTGCAGATTCCAGATCAGCAGATGAAGTTCAGTAAGAAGTGAGTCCTCATCTTTAAAGAACATGATCTTTACATTTATTATTTTAGTTTATTTTCAGTGTAGGGAGTTAGTTGGAGACATGTTCCTTCAACTCCTTATTCAGACAATTAGGGTGTTACATAAGTCCCGTGCAGTAGGTCAGAAAATTAGGGCATTACAATTTTGGTATCAGAATCATGTTTCAATAGAGTCCTAGGAAGTCCAACAGCCGCATCTAGTGAAGTCTTGTACATGGGTGTTTGGTCTGCCACATTTATGTGCAGGAGGCTATAAGATGTTTAAGGAATAGTTTCCTTCGTTCGGTATTCATGTCGCGCTAGTGAGTATATTATCAAGTTAAACTCTCAGTCTAATCTGTTCTTTTATTATTTCAGAATATGCCTCGAAAAAGAAGAAACCAGCAAGCTCCTCAGCTGAAGATTCTTGGGGCGAACATGTTTCATATGTGGACTTTACAGCTGCATTCACCATACTTTCTTAGTCTGTGGCTGCCAAAAATGAATGGCCACCAGCTATTCGTGCCAATCCAGTGGTCAACTTAGTCGCAGCTAGGATTCGGGACTTCACCCGAATGAACCCTCCATATTTCTTTGGGTCTAGGTTTGATGAAGACACTTAGGACTTCATTGACCAAGTACATAAGGTCATAGATAATATGGGAGTTACTTCTGTTAAGAGTGCTAAGTTAGCCGCATACCAGTTGCAAGATGTGGCTCATACTTGGTACAAGAAGTAGAAGTCTAAAGGGTTAGAGGATGCAGGTCCTCTAGAGTAGGAGGAATTTATCACGGCTTTCTTAGATAGATTTTTTCCCCAAGAACTGAGGGAGGAAAAAGTTCTAGAGTTCATTAGCCTCAGGCAGGGAAATATGAAGGTTAAAGAGTATTCTCTTAGATTTACTCAGTTAGCCAGATATGGCCTTCATGTAGTTGCAGACAGCAGGGCTAAGATAAGAAAGTTTATGTCAAGCGTGATTAATAGCATGGTAAATGAGTGTAGGTCTATAATACTGAACAGTGATATTACTTTATCCAGGCTTATGACCCGTGCTCAGTAAATAAAGGAGCAGAAGACTAGGACTAGGGAGAGGTAGAACAAAAGAGCAAGGCCAAGTAGTTTCAGTTCTGCTCAACTTAAATCAGAAGGAGGAAATCATTTGGAGTTTCGTCCAAAGTCCATAGTTCCAAATCCTTCCTCCGATAGTGTCCCAGTGCAAAAATTCAAAGATTGTAACAGAGATAGAGCATGAGGCTCTAAATCTTAGGGCAGTGTTAGTAGTGCCCACACTCAGTGTCATACTTACAGTAAGCACCATTAGGGTGTGTGCAGAGTGGGTAATGGCAAGGTAGGCTACAGTGTTAATTACTATCCTCAGCCAGGTCCTCAAGGTTAACACAACCGCTCCTCAGTTTAGTCTGATCTCCCAAACTAGCAGGGTGCCACTTCCAGTGCTACAAGTGGGCAACGCCCAAATAGACTTTATGCTCTTTAGACCTGACAGGATCAAGAAAATTCTCCTTATGTCGTTACTGGTACATTACAGACTTTCTATGTTCATGTTTATGCTTTGCTAGATCCAGGTACATTCTTGTCTTTTGTTACTCCTTGTATAGCCGGTAATTTTGGAATCAGTCCTAAAATTTTACCAGAGCCCATTTCAGTCTCTACCCCAGTGGGTAAAACCATCATAGCTCGGTGGGTATACAAGAACTACCTAGTTATGATATTTCAGAAAGACACGTCTGCAGATTTAGTCGAGTTAAAGATGACTGATTTTGATGTCATTCTAGGCATGGATTGGCTAAATTCCTACAATCCCATAGTCGACTGTAGATATAGGATAGTTCATTTTTAATTTTTTGAATGATCCTGTCCTAGAGTGGAAGGGTAGTACTTCATCTTTCAGGGGTCAGCTTATTTCCTACCTTCGAGCAAGGAAAGTGATTTCTAAGGAGTGTGTGTATCATCTCGTGCCTATTAAAGATTCTAGTTCCAAATATCCTAGCTTTGAATCAATCCCAGTGGTTAGTGAATATTTAGATGTGTTTCCGAAAGATCTTCTAGGCATTCCTCCAAAAAGGGAAATATACTTTGATATTTATCTACTTCCAGGTACTCAACCTATCTTTATTCCTCCATACATAATTGAACCATCAAAACTCAAGAAACAGAAAGATCAGTTGAAGGATCTCTTAGATAGAGGATTCATCAGGCCCGATGTATCCCCATGGAGTGCACCAGTTTTTTTCACGCGCAAGAAAGACGGTTCTCTCAAGATATTTATTGATTACCGTCAGCTCAACAAAGTTACGGTCAAGAATAGGTATCCACTTCTTAGAATAGATGACATATTTGGCCAACTTCACGGTGCCAGTTATTTCTCCAAGATAGACCTCATATCAGGCTACCATCAGCTTCAATTCAGAGAATGTGACAGCCCGAAGATAGTTTTCTGCACTCGGTATGGTCACTTAAAATTTGTAGTCATGTCCTTTGGTCTTACAAATGCCCCTATAGCTTTAATGGACTTTATGAACCGAGTGTTCAAGCAGTACTTGGACATGTTTGTCATAGTATTCATTGATGATATTCTGGTCTATTCCCGCACTAAGCATGATCATTCAAACTATCTCAGAATTGTTCTTCAGACTCTCAGGGATCATCAGTTGTTCACCAAGTTTAGTAAGTGCAATAAGATCGGTAGCATTCCTTGGACATACTATTTCCGGTAATGGCATTAGAGTAGATCCTCAGAAGACTGAAGCGGTAAGAAACTGGCCTCGCCTTATATCTCCATCAGATATCAGGAGTTTCTTTATTTTGGCTAGCTATTAGAGAGGGTTTGTTGAGGTATTTTCTCCTATTGTATCTCCTATGCCTAGATTGACTTAGAAGAAGGTCAAATTTTAGTGGTCAGATCCTTGCGAGAAGAGTTTTCAAGAGTTGAAGACTCAACTCATTTCAGCTCCAGTTCTAGCTCTTCCAGATGGTCCAGAGTGGGTTTAGGTTGTGTCCTCATGCAACATGGTAAGGCCATAGCCTACACCTTCAGACGGTTAAAGCCCCATGAGAAGAATTATCCTACTCATAATCTTTAGTTAGAAACCATGGTATTTGCCCTAAAGATTTGGAGGCATTATCTATACGGAGTTCATATAGATGTCTTCACAGATCATAAGAGTCTCTAGTATGTATTTTGTCAAAAGATCTTAATCTTCATTATAGAAGGTGGTTAGAAATTTTGAAATATTATTGCATGAGTGCCATTTACTGTCCGGGCAAGGCTAACGTTGTGGCCGACGCTTTTAGTAGACACTCCATAGGTAGTATTTTTTACGTCAAGGATCGCAAGAAAAAGAAAGCTTAGGAAATCCATCAGCTTTCCATACTAGGTGTTCGCTTAGTCGACTCTTCAGAGAATGATGTATGTGTTTAGAGTATTTTAGAGTCATCTCTAGTTTCTGAGGTAAAACAAAAGCAAGACAGCGATCCTAGCCTTGTCAATCTGAAAGAATTAGTTCAAAATCAGAAAGTAAAGGTTTTCTTCCAATGGGGAGATGGTGTTCTTCATTGTTAGGATCATCAATGTGTTTTAGATGTAGATGGCTTGAGGTAGCAAATTTTTGTAGAAGCGTATGGTGTGCGATACTCAATTTATCCCAGGGCCACTAAGATTTACTATAACTTGCGGGAGATCTATTGGTGAAGTGGAATGAAGAGAGATATTTCAAAGTTTATGGATAAGTGCTTTACATGTCAATAGGTTAAGAGAGAGCATCAGAAACCTAGTGGTTCCATATAGGAATTCACCATTCCTACTTAGAAGTGGGAAGAAGTGAACAAGGATTTCGTGGTGGGTTTGCCTCGAACTCTTCATCAGCATGATTCAGTTAGGGTCATTGTAGATAGAATGACCAAGTCAGCCCATTTCCTTCTAGTTTGTACCTCTTACTCAGCTGAGGATTGCACCAAACTCTATATAACAGAGTTGGTCAGGTTACATGGTGTTCCATTATCTATCATCTCAGACAGAGGTACTTAGTTCACCTCTCACTTCTGGAAATCATTCTAAAAGGGTATTACTACCTAAGTCCATCTCAATATAGCCTTTAATCCTTAGATAGATGGTCAAGTAGAAAGGACCATTCAGACTCTTGAAGATATGCTAAGCGCATGTGCAATTGATTTCAAGGGAAGTTAGGATGACCACTTTTTTCTGATTGAATTTGCATACAATAATAGCTATCATTCTAGTATTAAGATGGCTCCATTCATATCTCTCTATGGCAGGAGCTATAGATCTCCATTTGGTAGGTTCAAAGTTAGTGAGGCCTCATTCATAGGTCCCGACTTGGTATTCGATGCCTTAGAGAAAGTTTAGATGATCATAGAGAAAATCCAAGCTGCTCAGAGCCAACAAAAGTCTTATGATAATGTTCTTAGAAAGGATCTCAAGTTCTAGGTCAATAACTATGTCTATCTCAAGATCTCTCCCATGTAGGGAGTGAAGAGGTTCGGCAACAAAGGGAAACTCAGTTCCCTCTATGTCGGTCTCTTTATGATTCTCAGCCGCTCCAGCAAGATAGATTATGAGCTCAAATTTCCTTGGTATTTAGCCTCAGTTTATCCACTCTTCCATGTCTCCTTGCCCAAGAAGTACATAGGTGACCCAATAGTTGTAGTCCCTATTCAGAGCATTGACGTTCAGAACAGCCTCTCCTATGAAGATATTCCAGTCAAAATCTTAGACTATTAGACTCGTAGATTAAGGAACAAAGAAGTCCCTCTAGTTATAGTTCTTTGGTGAAATCAGTTTGTTGAGGGAGCTATTGGGAAGTGGAAGCAGATATGCGTACAATGTATCCTCACCTCTTCTCCGCCAATTCAGATCAAGTTTAAGGTAATAGTTCTGCTTAAGCTTATTCATTTTCATGTTCATGTTACCATTATAAAATTTGTATCTACTACCATTGCATACTCAGTCATGCATTCATGTATCATTTTAGCTATAAAATCATGTATCAGTTCTGCATTCTCATCTTGAGAAACTCAGTTTATTAGAACTCACAGTCACATATTCATGTATCAGTTATCCCTGCATCAAATATGCATGAGTTTCGTATATTTAGCATGTCAGTCATGAATTCATGTTCAGTTCATGTTCAGTTTGTCTTTTATCCCCTCTTAGTTTATTCTCATTCCAGGACGAATGTTCTCAAGGATGAGATATTATAATACCCCGTAAAATCCTAAGTTTGAAATTTAGCTCATTTGGCTTTACAAACCTCAAGAATTAGAAAATTTTGATAAGTGTTCAACACTTAGTCTCATTTTAGACCTCCAAATAGTATAATTTTAGACCTCCAAACTTTAGGAATTTATTTGACGACCTTTCCGGCCTTTGTTTTTGGATTTTCAAGTTGCGTTATGATAGGGAAATATTATAGTACATCCCGGGTAAGTTTAAAAAATTTAGGAAGGCTTAAGGGCATGTTTGGGTTTCCAAAATATTAGCTCCAAGCGATATGCCCACGTCACCCCAGCTAGAGCAGTGTTCTCAGGAAGGCACCGCTTGGTCTAGTCCGACAGACTTGCCAGGTGATTTTGTGCAACTCCGGTGGGTGCAAACTTTTTTAGCATTCCACCTCCGTGTTTTTAAGGGAATTTTGGTCCTTTTATACCTATATATAAGCTTCATAACACAGGATTTAAGATCTAAAAGACCAAAATATACTAGTTTTGTTTAAATTCTCTCAAGAACTATCACCAATAAGTCTAGGGTTCAATTGGGGGTTCCAAAATTAAAGCCAATTTCACTACTACCTTCATGAATTATTAATCTATGGTATGCTTAGTATTCATCTATGGATCCATTATATTCATAGAGCTTAAGAACCATGTTTTAAATATTTTTTTTGTGATTGTCTTGTTGTGATATGAGCATGTACATATTGATGATTGTTGTTTAAGTTTTAAGATGATATCTAAAGGTGTTTTCATGAAGTATATATGTTTGTTAGTTGAAAAATATATGAATTTTAGGTAGTCTGAATTACTAAAAGTGATGAATATGCCTATGCCATAAAGTGTGTATACAAGGCGTTTGATAAAAGGCCTAAGAGCCTAGAATTTATGAATAATAGCTAAAGTATGACCTACATGATAAATACACACTACACTCTCATGCTTAAATGGTTCCATGTTATTGTTTTGACATGCATATATTGATAGAATGCTTATGATGTTAAAGTTTTGAATTATGCTATGAATGTTTGCATTCTTATTGAAGAACAAGACTATGATAACCATGTGTTATTCAAGAATTTTCATGTCTTGTCAGTTTCCTTCCATCGAGTACGGGGGGTACTTGTACAAAAAAAACATAGTTGTGTGCCTAGAGCCGAGTCATGTTTTCATGATATTCGTAGTCCAGCCATGATCTATAGAACTAAGCTAGTCAAGTGACTCAGGAAAGCTCTATAACTTGAAAATCACAGTACTATTCTGTCAGTCAATGGAACCCAGTTGATTCAGTTTAGTTCAGTTCAGCTTGACCATGTTCAGTGTCCATTCATATGGGAGTAATAATTAGCACCGGGCAAATCCAAGGATGGGAATTCACCTATCAGTTTAAAGTGTGACACTTAGCAATCATCCTTGTGTTACAGAACCACGTAGCCAGTGTAGGTTGAGAAATCTTAACCTATTAGATTAGGGTTGATGAGGTCTCTTAAACTATCAGTTTAGGGTTCCCACTGCTCTTAATTGAGTACCTGCCAAATAAGGGTCACTCATAACTGTCCTTACCTGTGGTGCGGTATTGACACCATTCTAGTCGGCGCAAAGATTGGACCCTAACTTCGCTATATGCGTTATTGGGGAATGTCAATTAGATGTCTACCTCCCTATAATACCCCGGAAAAAAAAATTTCATTGAAATTTTGTGTGTAAACATGTTGGGATCCTATCTTTGAGAATGATTTATAATTTTTCTGTTTCATTTCTTGGATTTCGACCCACCATTTTGTAGAGCATCGAATAAGATTTCCAATGATATGTGGATCACCTAAAACGGACACTCGACCGATGAGTTACGACCATTATCATAAAACTACGACCATTCCAATCGAACTGTGAACTGTAAAATGTGTAGGAAAAAAAGTACTGAGGCCAGGTGTATTTTTTCTCCAACTTTAAATTATCAAACACCTTGTACATAATGAAATGTGTGATATTCTATATATCAAAAGAAAGCCCTGAGAGTCTTCATTTCAAAGAAATTGGTTTCATCCAATTTGGACATCAGAGTAAAGAGTTATGGCCAATTTACTTCAGCCTATCAGATAGATCACTGAAGGGCAGATTTGACATTAATTGATTTTTAAAGGTATTTTGGTCATTTCCCATTATTGTAACCCTCTATATATACCCCCTTTGAGATGAGAATTGTCATTCATTTTCTCTCATTTCTCTTATATCTCTCTCTCAAAATATATGCATATATATATATAGAAGAAGAGGAGTTAGGGTTAGGGTTCCAATTGGGGGAAAATCGATTCAAGGCTTCGCTTCGCGAATTGCTTCCGTTAATATCTTCGGCTACGAAATCTAAGGTATGCAAGTGTTTATCTATGGGCTCCTTTCATCCATAGTGCCCATAAATCCTTTTTCAAAGGCTCAAGATACATGTGTGTATATATATATATATTATTATACTTTCTAAATTTTCATTGTGTATGTGTGTAGTATTCACATGATGGTTGAGATATATGTGTGGGATGATTATGTGTGTTGGTTGAAGTACTTCTGTGTAGTATTCATGTGATGGTTGGTGATTATGTTCTTGAAGTTGATGATATCCAAGAATGGATCTTTGTATGTTTATGGAAACTATGGTGGTATGTGAAGTACAAATATATGAAATGAGTGATTGAATACTTGTAATCTTGATGAATCCACCTATGCCTAAGAAGTTCATGTAAGGTGTTTGTGAAAATACCTAAGAGACTAGAGATTTTGTTTTTATAACATAATAGGTCCAAAATTAATTGATTATGAATATATGATTATTTAAATTATTAAGCCTTGATTTATACTATTATTCCATTATTTCCTTGTTATGACTTGATAATTATTATGAAGAATTATATATCTCTACTATAGATTGATATGTCAAATATTTTCTAAATGTGAGTTGAATTGTGAATTGAGAAATATGGATGTTGAAGTTGAAGGATGATGGTGTTGTGGTGCATGAAATTGAGCATTAGACCTATGCCCTAAATGGTGCATGTAAGGTGATTGCTAAAATTCCTATGTGAAGAAGAATTAAGTATTTGACATGCTTGTTATCCAAATTATGATTTCATTCCATATCCATATGCTTAACTTAATTCTACCATATGTTTGACAAAATATTTAAGAGAATAGGAAATTATGCGTTGTGGTTCATTAGGTCTTAAAAGATAAATTCATGCTTTGTTCCTATGGATAGTTGATTTCCTTGCATTTGTGGTGCGTTATGGGTGTATGATGGAATGCTATGATGAATTGTTGAGGTAACTATGATGTTTGTGCATAGTCTTTGCTGTGGACCCAAAGCATGCTCCCTACGTGTTCGATTGGGTCTTATATGAAGAAATGAGGCCATTTGATTTGCTAAGTGTGAAGTCCTCAATTATGTGTTGCGTATGATGGCCTATGGGCATGTTGTGTATGAGTTACCGATCTTGTGTTACTTTATGCTATTATGTGCTGGGGATACATATGCCCAAAAGAGTGTGCTGGTCTAGAGCCGAGTCAGTTACACGGTAATCTCAATCGAGCGATGAAAAATGAACTCCCAGTTAGTTTAAAAACTTGGGGAAAACTCAGTAATCTTGGAAATCACTCATTGTCGAATACTCGGGCCATGAGGCTCTGAAATCTTACATATCAATTCACTCCGTTACAGACCTCTGTACATTTTGTGAGATAGTAAGCTTATCTTAAAAGTAAGTGGCATTTAGAAATACTCCGTCAAAGAACGGAATCAAGCGAACTCTGTCATATTGATAAAGTATCATAATGTGAAAACGAATTCAGTTCAGTTGAGTACAGTTGAGAACCGGTTAAGTGTCTTTCAGTTGGGAGTAGGATTCAGCACCGAGCTAGCTAAGGATGGGAACATTCCTACTAATAGAGGGTTCGATTCCTGGTAGCAATCCTTATGCTCTAGAACTACGTCACCAGCGTAGGTTGAGATATCTATCCTGCGAGTAGAGGGTTAGATGAGGTGGTTGTCCTATGAGTAGAGGGTCCCACCATTCTCGTTTGAGGTTTTAATAGTAGAGGGTCCTATGTAGTTGTCTTTACTGGTGGCACAGTGATGACACCCTTTCAGCTGGGGTACAGGTTGGTCCCACTTGTGGTAAGTGGGGCATGTTAATTAAATGATCACTCCCACAATTTCAGTTACAGTCTCAGAAAAGAACTCAATTAATGTGTAGAAGTTGAGGTTGTCAGATACAGGCCTCCCAGTATTGTTATCATTATCATTGAGTAGAGATACTTCCTGCGAGATGAGGGTTGCTCTCAAACTTATTTACCCGTTATCATTATCATTGAGTAGAGAGACTTCCTACGAGATGAGGGATGCTCTCAAACTTATTTACCCATTATCATTATCACTGAGCATCGACACTTCCTATTAGATGAGGGTTGATCTCAGATTCAGTTGTTCAGTGTTCCAGAGTTGGTGAATTTGAATATCAAATATTAGTAATATCAGTTATATGATTTCTCAATATGGATAAGTACAGATGTCAGCTCTAGTAGCTTCAGATACTCAGTATCTTATTGTCAGTATTATTATTTTTGGGTGTCAGTGTTCAAAATGTAACATTCGATGTCCTGATGATTTCAGTTGTAATTAATGCATCCATGTGTGTATTGTTGATCAGTCATGTTTCAAAATTGGTAATTGTTGTGTTTCTATATATGTTTATTCTAGCGAATACATATTATTCAAATTGTTATGTTTATGCATAAACCTTATATTTCACCTTACCTATCCTTGTACACTCGGTACATTCTTTGTACTGTCGCATTCGCGCTATGGTGTTTTCCCCACTATACGTTCAGAAGAGCGAGATTTAGAGTATATTTAGCTGTCAGATCTTATAGCAGTGGGTAAAACAGTGAGTCCTCATCATCCGAGGATATTCTATTTCAGTGTTTTGATGATTTTAGTAGATGCAGTTAGTTGGGGAATTGTACCTTCAACTCCATAGTTCAGACAGTGTAGAGGCTTTTCAGACAGATGTATTAGTGTGTGGTTTAAGGTATTGTATATTTCTAGATGTTTGAACCTTATGGCCAGATTTAGCCAATTTCCGCATTTATCATATTATATTATGTAGTGAGCAGATACGGATATCAGTGAAGGGTTACCTTATGATCCCTCGGGGTCACGAGCACCGTATAGCATTCCGGTTCATGGGAATCGGGGTGTTACAAACTTGGTATCAGAGCCTAAGGTTCAACAGTGTCCTAGGTAGTCTGAAAAGCCGCATCTAGTAGAGTCTTGTACAAGAGTGTGTTGCGCACCACATTCATGTATGGGAGGCTATGGGATGTTTAGAAGAGTTTTCGTTCTTTAATGATCCAAATAGTACTATAGCAAGATTTTCCAAGAGAGTTATGTAGAATCTTGTAATGATCTACTTATGGCATATTTACTTTACTCTTAAGGTAATAGAAGTAGTGAAGCCAAAGTCTTTTGATAGAACTTTCTCTAACGGTCCCCCAGATAATTTTGGGACAGTGTTCTCTAAAGTGAGCAGAGTATGCCTTATGGGGTTAGCTTTTTATATGGTGAATGAATAGGCTTGAAATTATATATGTAAAAATTTAAGTGTGGAAGTTGGGAATTATATGTGTTGATTGATAGAGATATAGATGTGATTCTCATGGTGTGGAGAAGTATAAGTTTAATAGATGTGATATTTGAAGGCTAGAATGAGAATAGTATGTTTATTAAAGATTTGTGGATATTCATTTTATGTTTTAGAAGCTAAGCTTGAATCTTTGAAGAATGTAAGTTTGTGGACTCCAAACTAAGTATTAGGATGTGAATGTAGTATTAGTAGCCTATGAATAAATCGACGAAGATGATGTGTTTAGTGAGACAAGCAAGCATCGAAAAGAGTGTATGTATATGTCGATGATTGTAGAGACTAAGGAAAGATAAGAATTGTATTCTAAGAAATAGCACTGGTATTAGCATCAGTAGTGAATTCATACTTTCAGGAGCAGTTCTTTTGGATGAGTTAAGTTATCACTTATGTGTATCATTGTGCCCCAGACTCTAGAGTAAATTGATTTCCATTCAGTTCAGAGTTTAGTCAAGTGTTCACAAGTGTATGGCGATGACTAAATGGTAAGAGGAGGTGATAGAGGAAGTGATAAAGTTAGACCTGCATGAATTGTTTTCTCATTTTTTCTTCTAATCCTGTTATTGGAAATTCCGAGCATGTCATTATTCTGAAGTGGAATATCCTTGTGGTTGTGAATATAAATCAGTTCTTGCATTGTGTATCATGCATATAATTTACTTCATAGGTTCCCTGTACACCGCTTCGATACTATTGTAAAGTAATTGTGAAGGGATGTGGTGTCCCAAGGGGGAGATACCCCATACAGTGGCATATTCAGATTTTCATCATAAGTATTACATCAGTTGTCATTACATATTAAAGTACATGTTCATACATCTATTTAATTTTGTTCTCATGCATCAGACATGCATGCATATTGTGAGAAATTTGTGTGATTAAGAAATCCAGTTGTGTAACTCAGAAAGCAGTACAGTGAAACGGTTATGCATTAGATCCGTATGTTCCATGGTAGTAGAAAGAGCTTATTTGGTCAGTGTATTCGGTTATGTGTTCATGTATAAAGTATGCTTTGGTAGTAATAAAAGACTCAGTTTGATAGTCATGTATTCATGAAAGTATCTCATTTACATACTTCTATATTAGATATGCATACTTACCATAAGAATCCAACTTAATTATTCATTGATTCGGTGTGTATTCCATGCATCAGGCATACATGTTCGGTGTAAGCACCCAATTTATCAGTAGTTCCAGTTGTATAGATAAGTTTCAGATGTTCATGTTCCTTAAGAAAGTTCAGTCGATTAGTACTCTTATCCTATCAAGCGACATTCGAGGATGAATGTTTCCAAGGGGGGATGATGTAATGCCCTGGAAAAAAAATTTCGTTGAAATTTTGTGCGTAAACGTGTCAGAATTCTATCTTCGAGAATGATTTATAATTTTTCTATGTGTCATTTCTTGGATTTCAACCCACCATTTCGTAGAGCATCGAATAAGCTTTCCAAGGATATGTGGATCACCCAAAACGGACACTCGAACGATGAGTTACGACCAGTCTGATAAAACGACGACCATTTTGATCGAACTGTGAACTGTTAAATATGCAGGAAAAAAAGTACTGAGGCCAGGAAATTGGTTTCATCCAATTTGGACATCGAAGTAAAAAGTTTTGACCAATTCACTTCAGCCTATTAAATAGATCACTGAAGGGCAGATTTGACATTAACTGATTTTTAAAGGTATTTTGGTCATTTCCCATTATTGTAACCCTCTATATATACGCCCTTTAAGCTGAGAATTGTCACTCATTTTCTCTCGTTTCTCTTATATATCTCTGTCAAAATATATGCATATATATATATATATAGAAGAAGAGGAATTAGGGTTAGGGTTCCAATTAGGGAAAATCGATTCAAGGCTTCGCTTCGCGAATTGCTTTCGTCAATCTCTTCGGCTACGGAATCTAAGGTATGCAAGTGTTTATCTGTGGGCTCCTTTCGTCCATAGAGCCCACAAATCCTTTTTCAAAGGCTCAAGATACATGTGTGTGTATATATATATATATATGTGATTATACTTTCTAAATTTTCATTGTGTATGTGTGTAGTATTCGCATAATAGTTGAGAATTATGTGTGGGATGATTATGTGTGTTGTTTGAAGTAAATGTGTGTAGTATTTGTGTGATGGTTGGTGAGTGTGTTGTTGAAGTTGATGATATCCAAGAAGGGATCTTTGTATGTTTGTGGAAACTATGGTGGTGTGTGATGTATAAATATATGAAATGGGTGATTGAATACTTGTAATCTTGATGAATCCACCTATGCCTAAGAAGCATGTAAGGTGTTTTTGAAAATACCTAAGAGACTAGAGATTTTTTTTTATAACATAATAGGTCAAAAATTAATTGATTATGAATATATGATGATTTAAATTGTTAAGCCTTGATTTATACTATTATTCCATTATTTCCTTGTTGTGACTTGATAATTGTTATTGGGAATTATATATCCCTACTATTGATTGATATGTCAAATATTTTCTAAATGTGAGTTGGATTGTGAATTGAGAAATGTGGATGTTGAAGTTGAAGGATGATGGTGTTGTGGTGCATGAAATCGAGCATTAAACCTATACCCTAAATAGTGCATGCAAGGTGATTGCTAAAATGCCTATGTGAAGAAGAATTAAGTATTTGACATGTTTGTTATTCAAATTATGATTTCATGCCATATCCATATGCTTAACTTATGTCTACCATATATTTGACAAAATATTTAAGAGAGTAGGAAATTATGCATTGTGGTTCATTAGGTCTTAAAAGATAAATACATGCTTTGTTCCTATGGATAGTTGATTTCTTGCATTTGTGGTGCGTTGTGGGTGTATGATGGATTGCCATGATAATTGTTGAGGTAACTATGATGTTTGTGCGTTGTACTTGCTATGGACCCAAAGCATGCTCCCCACGTGTTCGATTGGATGCTTATATAAAGAAATGACGCCATTTGATTTACTAAGTGTGAAGTCCTCAATTATGTGTTGCGTATGATAGCTTATGCGCATGTTGTGTATGAGTTATCTATCTTGTGTTACTTTATGCTATTGTGTGCTGGGGGTACGTATGCCCAAAATAGTCTGCTGGTCTAGAGCCGAGTCAGTTTCATGGTAATCTCAATCGAGCGATGAACAAAGAACTCCTGGTAAGTTTCAAAACTTGGGGAAAACTCAGTAATCTTAGAAATCATTCTTTATCGAATACTCGGTCGATGAAGCTCTGAAATCTTACATATCAATTCACTCTGTTACAGACCTCTGTACATTTTGTGAGATAGTAAGCTTATCTTAAAAGTAAGTGGCATTTAGAAATACTCCATCAAAGAACGGAATCAAGCGAACTCTGTCATATTGATAAAGTATCATAATGTGAGAACGGATTCAGTTCAGTTGAATACAGTTGAGAACCGGTTAAGTGTCTTTCAGTTAGGAGTAGGATTCAGCACCGAGAGAGCTAAGGATGTGAATATTCCTACAAGTAGAGGGTTTGATTCCTGGTAGCAATCCTTATGCTCCAGAACTATGCCGCCAGCGTAGGTTGAGACATCTATTCTGTAAGTAGAGGGTTAGATGAGGTGGTTGTCCTGCGAGTAGAGGGTCCCACTATTTTCGTTTGAGGTCCTGATAGTAGGGGGTCCTATGCAGTTGTCTTTACTGGTGGCGCAGTATTGACACCTTTCCAGCTGGGGTACAGGTTGGATCTCACTTGTGGTAAGTGGGGCATGTCGGTTAAATGATCACTCCCACAATTTCAGTAACTGTCTAAGAAAAGAACTTAGTTAATGTGCAGAAGTTGAGGCTGTCAGATACAAGCCTCCCAGTATTGCTATCATTATCATTCAGTAGAGAGACTTCCTACAAGATGAGGGTTGCTCTCGAACTTATTTACCCACTATCATTATCATTGAGTTGAGAGACTTCCTGCGAGATGAGGGTTGCTCTTGAACTTATTTACCCATTATCATTATCATTGAGTATAGAGACTTCCTGCTAGATGAGGGTTGATCTCAGATTCAGCTGTTCAGTGGTCCAGAGTTGGTGAATTTGGATATCAAATATTAGTAATATCAGTTATCTAATTTCTCAGTATGGATAAGTACAGATGTCAGCTCTAGTAGCTTCAGATAATCAGTATCTTATTGTCAGCATTATTATTTTTGGGTGTCAGTGTTCAAAATGTAACATTCGGTGTGATGATTATTTCAGTTGTACTTTATGCACTGATGTGTGTATTATTGATCTGACATGATTCAAAATTGGTAACTGCAGAGTTTCTATATATGTTTATTCCAGCGAATACATATTATTCAGATTGTTATGTTTATGCATAAACCTTATATTTCACCTTACCCTATCCTTGTACACTCGGTACATTCTTTGTACTGACACAATCGTGCTATGGTGTTTTCCCTATCATAGGTTCAGAATAGCAAGATTTAGATATATTTAGCTGTTAGATGTTGTAGTAGTAGATGCAGCAGTGAGTCCTCATCATCCGAGGATATTCTATTTTAGTGTTTTGATGATTTGAGTAGACGGAGTTAGTTGGGGAATTGTCCCTTCAACTCCACAGTTCAGACAGTGTAGAGGCTTTTCAGATAGATGTATTAGTGTGTGGTGTAAGATATTGTATATTTCTAAATGTTTGAACCTTATGGCCAGATTTAGCCAGTTACCGCATTTATCGTATTATATTATGTAGTGAACAGATATGGATATCAGTGAAGGGTTAGCTTGAGGTCCCTCGAGGTCATGAGCACGGTGTGGCGTTTCGGTTCATGGGAATCGGGGCGTTACACTCCCACAGTTTCTGACCCAGTCTTAGTAAAAGAACTCAGATAGTTCTTCAAATATCAATACACCAAGACTGTCAGATAAGTCAATTCACTTATGGTATGGAACTCAGATAGTTCCATCAGATTCAGGACTGTCAGACACAGTTGCCCATCTTATCAGAACTACAGTACCAGTCATGTTAGCTATCAGTAAACCATGTATTAGAGTACAGATATAACAATCACGTATTCATGATTCCAGTTACTATGTATGCATGTTTGCACTCTTACGTTCATATTAGTCAGTCAGTTAGCATTGTTCATGCATCTAAATCCTTTTGCATTTAGCCTACCTCACTCGTATACTCAGTACATTCCCATGTACTGATGCATTTGCGCTATGGTGTTTTCTCTTTATGTACACCGTAGGTTTAGAGAAATGAGTTCCAGATCAGCTGTAGCATTTCAGTCGCAGAGTTGCAGTGAGTCCTCATCCATTTGAGGAAAATATTATTTTATTTCATTTATTATTTCAGATCAATTTTGCTAGATGTAATTAATGGGAGACATGTTTCGTCAACTCCTTATTCAAACAGTTCTTAGAGAATTTCAGATTCAGTTCAGATTTTATTCAGAGTTCAATTGTTTTGGGTATTCGTTATCCCATATGGATGTTTTTGACAGATATTTTATCCAGTTGAACCTTATGACCTACTGTTGATGTTTTCTGCATTATTATGATATATATTACAGTATACAGGTACAAATATTAGTCATGGATTAGCTTATGGTCTCTCGGGGTCATAAGCACCGTGTAGCATTTTGGTTTAGAAAATCAGGGCGTTACAGTTTTGCATAAATTTGATGGTGCATTTGTAGTTGTTAGTGTATATACATATTATAACTTTGTATATGGTTGACATATACATAACTGTTGGTATGTATTTAAAATAATATGATATGTATAGTTCATATACATCACAAACTTTGTGTATCATGTTTTTATAGTTTCTGTAGGAATTTTTTATTTAGTTATACCAATATACATATCAAAATTTACATATACATGCTATTGTTATGCATATTTAATATTTTATGATAGAAATATCTATCGGATTAAGTTGTTTTGGGGTCTGCTTTGACAGATTTTTTAAACGTAATATGCATATCAGTGTTTTTTAAAAAATGTGAACTTTTTTATTTTTTTTATTTTAATTTTTGAATATGATTGTTAGTTTAACATCATTATGTGTGTTTTTCATTAATTTGATTGTGCTTTATTAGTGGTCAATAAATATATATAGCAGGAAATATGTATGTATATTGTTTACATGCAGGAAGCTGTGGATTGTTTGTTGTTGCCTATGCAAAATACCTAAGAGTACGAATTGTTGTGCCTTTAGTTAATTTGAAAGCAGAATACCATCGTATGAGATACTGATCATTTCTTCGGAACTATGGTTTACAAAAAGTAAAAAAAATATGTTACTGTTAAATGACTATCCTCTAAGATCAAGGACAAAATTTGTCCATACATGATGAAATAGGAGTTATCATTGAATAATCTTGAAGATACATATGGTGAAATTGTATGTACAAAGTTATTTGGATTATTAGTTAAAATGTTTTTCTAAAAGATTTTGTGTGTTGTGCCTATTACTTTTTGTTATAGGGTGCGTATATGTGTTATAAAAGTTAGTATATTTTAATCTTATAGAAATGATAACAGTACCTAAAAATGTTTGTATAATTATATATATAATTGATTTATGAATATTTTATTTTTAATTTATTAATCTAATTCAACTTATTAGATTAGCTTATGCATTTCATATTTTAACTATTGAATGACATGAAAGAATGAATTCACCCCAAAAATGTAAAATCACACCACTATATTTATTTTTCAAAATAATGACAACAGCAAATGCAACTTCTTGAATAATCTAAATCAGTATGTTTAGGTATATTGCATGATACATATAGCAGAGACAAAGACATGAAATTTATATATTTATGTATATATTTATACATTAAAGTTAACAATATCATATAACTACGTTTTGTTTATCATAATTATTTTATGATTGTCAATACATAGGAATATTCGTTCATGAATAACAAATTCATATAACAATACACATGAGAAGTCATAATTTCAACATATTTCTTGTTAAATACATAGAACTACAACGTGTGTCGTCATATACATAGGACTATTATGTATAAGTAGTCATATAAATAGAATTACTACGTATATGCAGTCATTAACATAGACTTACAATATATGTGTAATCATATACATAGAATGACAATGTATATGTATTCACATACATAAAGATTGAAATTATACCTAACAACATTATACTAATAACGACAACAACAAACTTGATGTGTTCCCACAAAGTGGGGTCTGGGAGGGTAAGATGTACGCAGTCCATACCGCTACCTCCAAGAAGTAGCAAGCTATTTCAGATAGACTCTTGGCTTAAGATAAAGCGTAGTAAATAAGTTCATTATGAAACAAGCGGCAAAATGGATGACATGACAGAAACATGGAATAAAAATGAAAAAAAAATAAAAATCATAAAAAATGTGAAAGAAGAGAAATAAGAACACTATGAAATAAGGGCTAAGAAATAGGACACCCACTAAGTAGGAACATACACAGACAACCCAAAGACACCCACCACACCCAAGCTCTCCTGGATAGAGACTCTTACCTATGGACACAGTCCAATTATTACTAACCTGACTGCACCGTATCTCGCTTAAACTACTTGTTACAACCCACACACCTACACTATCTTTTTACCCTTATCCGCGCCATCCAAAACTTTTGATATAGGGTTATGTCCTCAGTAAGCGGTAGTTGCTCCATGTCATACGTAATCACCCCCTTCCAGTATTTCATTGGCCTACCTCTACGTCTCCTAAAGTCATTGAAAGCTAGCCTCTCAGACCTACTAACTGGGGCATCCGTTCCCCTCCTCATAATATGCCCAAACCATCTCAATCTTCCTTTTTATATCTTATACTCCATCGAAGATACTCCCACCTTCTCCTGGATAATCTCATTCCTAACTCGATACCCTCTAGTAAGTCTACATATCCAATGCAATATTCTAATTTCCACCACCTTTAATTTTTGGAGATGGGAGTTCTTGTTTATCCAATACTCCGTTGTGTACAACATGGAAGGATGGACTTTGTAAGAACCCGCAAAAATTCCTAGCTTAATTCAGTATTTTAATGCTTCTTAAGGGGTCCCAGGCTTAGAAAGATTCTAGCTAAGTTTCCATATTTTTAGCCTTTGAAAGTTGGTATTCCCAATTCATGACCTCAATGTCCTTTAATGGTCTATATATTTTAATTCATGATCATGAAGGTCAATAGGTTTTCCCAAATAAGTTTTGGAGTATTTGGACCACATTTAGACCATGTTCAAAATCCTAAAATAGTGGACCAACGCGATCTTAGCGCAATACATTGCCTATCATGTTTGTTGATATTGTTGCAAGTAGCAAGAGTAAAAAGTACTAAGACACGGTGCAATCATGGAGCAATGTGTCGAGTATCGCATCGATGCCACCAACATGCCACATCACCAACCGGGTTGATGCCTAGTTTTAATCATTAAATGACCGCATCCTTAAGGATAATTAGGTTATTTTCCCCAGACCTTCAGCCCTCATAACATGAAATTAAGCCCTCTTTTGGCTAAATACATTCATTATTCCTCAATTTCTCAAGAACAAGAAACCCTAGGTTATTAAGTTCAAATCAAGAGGAAGTCTATAGTTCTTCATTTGAATTGTGAAATTTGAATTGAAGCATGATTATGTAATATTGCCTACCCATACCATGCTCAATAAGTATGATGATTTTCCTATGTGGACTAATATGGAAAGGAAACCATGTCATGCTAGCATATGTGTAAGATATATCATGCAAGTGCTTGATAAATTTTCTATGAGACTGGAAGAATGCTAAGCTATTGTATGTTAACACGCATTCCCCCTTTTTATGTACAAGTAAGGTATCACAATTATTTGTTGAAATGTCATAACGAATGAATGATGAGAATGTAGCATTATAGATCTTTTAAGCTTGTACCATAATTTTCTTATTATGCTATCGAGTCCTACGGGTACTAGCTGTGTGACTAGAGATAGTGTTAGTTTTTAAGATACTCTGAGTCAATCCATAATCAGTAAAATTCAGTAAGTCATATGACTCCGGAAAACTCAGTAAATTTAGTATAAGTCTAGTCCTATTTAGTAATCTCAGTAACCTCAGTACTCTCAGTCAGTTATCAAATATCAGTAGTATTCCCTCAGTTAACGGAACCCAGTGAACTCAATCCAGTTTAGTTTAGTATAATTAGTTAAGTGTCTATTCAGATAGGGGTAGGATTCAGCACCGAGTGAACCTAATGATGAATGCATACACTGATAGAAGAGGGTGTGAACTTTAGAAGTAATCCTTGCATTCCAAAACAATATAGCTTGCATAGGTTGAGACATCAACAATGTTAGTTGAAGGTTGATGAGGTTGAGTATCTCTGTCAGATGAGGGTCCCACCATTCTACTTTAGGGATACTTCCAGATGAGGGCCACTCATAGCTTTTCTGTACTAATGGAAGGGTATTGACACCCTTCCAAATAGGGTTACAGGTTTGACCCTAAATCTATTAAGAAAAAGGGGAATGTTGTCTAGATAAATATTCCCATAGTATTATTTATAGAACCAAAACTATCAGATACAGTCACTTAGACTTAGTAATAGAACTCAAATAGTTCATCAGATTTCAGGATTGTCAGCTATAGTCAATAATTTTAGTATGCAACTCAGCTAGTTCCATCAGCAATAGGACTATTAGACACAGTCACTCAGTTAACAGTATATCAGTTATTAGTTATTAGTTATCTCAATTTTCAGTAATCTATGTTATTAGTATTTAGTTACAGTTTTCAGTACCCTCACAGTCCTAGTTATGTTATGTGTTCATGCATGTATTCTCACATAGTTATTTTCCTGTTATTCAATCAGTTATAGTTCATGCATATGAACCCTAGCATTCAGCCTCCCTCACTTTACTTACCAGTACATTCAAACATACAAACGCAAACTTTTATTTTACGCTATGGTTTATTATACCATAAGTTCAGACATACAAGCTCCAGAGCATCCTTAGCAGATTAGACATTTAGCAGACAGGCTAGCAGTGAGTCCTCATCATCCAATCATGTTATCTTATTTTTTTTATTCATTACACTCTGTATTCAGTAGATAGAGTAAGTTGGGGGATTTTCCCATGAACTCCTTATTCACACAGTTTAGAGGCTTATTTAGACTATAGCATATTCAGATAGTATATTTCAGGTTTAGAATTATTATCCCATATTATTCTGATGTTTATTCAGTATTGACCCTTATGGCAGTTTATAGCCCATTATTATGCATTATACAGTATTATGTTGCTGTTATTGAAACATGTACCGGTAATGGGTTAGCTGGTGGTAATTCGGGATTGTTAGCATAATGTAACATTCTAGGCATCAAGCTCGTGATGTTACAAACTTTGTATCAGAGTTTAAGGTTCAATAGTATCCTAGAAAGTCTTAAAAGCTACATCAAGTAAAGTCTTGTGCATGGGTGTGTTGCGCGCCACATTTATGTACATAAGGCTATAAGATGTTTTAAGAACTTTGGGGATATGGGAAATCTTAAAATAATGACTTTCAAATCAGATACTTTTATCTTAAGGAGATTAAGACTTCTCTTAAGAGTTTCTTCTAACTGACATAAACCATGTGAGTCGACACAGATTCCAACGTCTTGCCCATATTGGGGAGAGATGTTCTACCCATTCTATCAGAATAGAACCTTAACTTTAGTGGTCACTAGCTTAACCCACTAGGGGCATATCAAAATCCTACGATGGCTCGTAGCTCTGGGGAATGAGACCTTGGAATCATGGCATGAGACCTTGGAATCATACTCAACTCGGTGCTTAATACTATTCCCATACTTAGGCTCTAAACTTTTCAAAAAATCTACCTTAAAATATGGTATAACGTATAAAATGAAAACCAGTTATGCTTTTATTTTCTTTAAATCATAAAATGTAAGGATAATGTGGATTCCTATCTTAGCTTAAGATCAAGACATCAATTTTCTTTAAATAGTGATAACCAATTTTCTAGAGGAAAAATTAAGGTCATAGACTTTTTAATGATGCAAACTCATTTTTAATATAGATATAAAAATCAAAACTTTCAAGAACATGGTCTTAGAGACTTGATACTAAATATTTGGGATTAAATTCAAAATTTACACTCATCAAAATTCACAACACTTTAGGCTCAACATCATTCTTGAAATTATTCAACAGTACCAATTCTCAAAAAAAGAGTGTAATTCATGATATAAACCTTTAATTTAAAGTATGAATAGGTAGAATAATCATGCAATTTAAAACTTGAGTAACTTATAAATTCATAAACATCAAGACAAGATAATTTGGGAAAAACCCCCACTTATAAATCTTGAAATGTTTAATAAAAATCAAATCTTTGGGCATAAAAATTAAAGGATTCCTCTTGTTCAAACTTCACTAACCTTAGATTATGAATTTAGATGAACAATTTCTTTTGGGAATCTTTTCGTGGTTTTGATGAAGGATTCTTGAATCTTTCAATTTTGGGATTCCAAAACTTGATGAAATTTTGAAATGTGTCGGTTAAATCTTGAGTTCTCTTGAATTTTGAGTGAAAACCCTAAGATATGTTCTTGAAGAAAATTGATGAAAGTGACTATATTTTTTAGTTTTAGGGGTTAAATCTCGTGTTAAGGATGAAAAGCGGGTGGAAATACCCATTTTTCCCTTAAAGAGTGGGAGAGGAAAGCAAAAATTTATACCCAGCCAATGTTAGCAGGCACCACTACTTAGCAAGGCGCTGCTCTGCCAAGTTCACCGGAGTTAGGAAGGCGTCGCCCCACCTGTACCAATGCGATAGATAGGGTGATGTGGACTTACCACAGAGGCTTACTATTTTGGCACGCAAAATGTGACCTTAAGCTCTCTAAAAATTCTGAAACTCACTTGAGATATACTCTTGACTTTCCCATTCATATATCAACAAAACAATTAACAAACGGAGGTCGCGAATGTCGTGAAATAATTCTTCAATGTTTGAAGGTACAAAATGAGCTAAATCCCAACACTTAGTTAAAAATTCTATTTATAGGGCCTCTTTTGATATGGTCTAAAGGCTTAGATGACAAGAAAAATTATGGGGTATTACAGCATTGCCCAAATAGACTTTATGCTCTTCAGTCCTGACTGGATTAGGAAAATTCTCCTGATGTGGTCACTGTTACATTATAGATCTTTCATTTGCATGTTTACTCTTCGCTAGATCTAGAAGATTATTTTTCTTTTGTGATTCCTTATATACCAGCTTATTTTGGAGTCAGTCCTAAAATTCTTGCAGAGCCCTTCTCAATCTCTGCACTAATAGGTAAAACTATCATATCCCGTCGGGTATACAGCAACTATCCAGTTATGGTATCTCAAAATTCACTTCAGCAGACTTATTTAAATTAGAGATGACTTATTTTAATGTTATTCTCGACATGGATTGGCTTTATTCCTTTTATGCCACAGCTGACTGCAGAAATAGATTTTCCAATTATAGTTCCCGAATAAACCTATCCTAGAGTTGAGGGGTAGTGCTTCAGCATTCAGGGGTTATCTTGTTTTCTAACTTCGGTCAATCGATAATTAATAAAACTCAGTAAGTCATATAACTCAGGAAAACTAAGTAAATTTAGTATCAGTCCAGTCCTATTCAGTAATCTCAGTAACCTCATTACTCTCAGTCAATTATTAGATCTCCATAGTATTCCCTCAGTTAACGGAACCTAGTGAACTCAATACCGTTTGGTTTAGTATAATTAGTTAAGTGTCTATTCAGATAAGGGTAGGATTCAGCACTTAGTGAACCTAATGATGAGTGCACACATTGATAGAAGAGGGTGTAAACCTTAGAAGCAATCCTTGCATTCCATAACTATATAGATTGCATAGGTTGAGACATCAACACTGTCAGTTGAGGGTTGATGAGGTTGAGTAACTCTGTCAGATGAGGGTCCCACCATGCTTCTTTAAGGACACTTCCAGATGAGGGCCACTCATAACTTTTCCATACCAATGGAGCGATATTGACACCCTTCCAAATGGGGTTACAGGTTTGACCCCAAATCTATTAAGAAAAAAGGGAATGTTATCTAGATGAATGCTCATATAGTATTATTTAGAGAATCAAAACTATCAGATATAGTCACTTAGTCTTAGTAATAGAACTCAAATAGTTCATCAGATTTCAGGACTATCATCTGTAGTCACCCATTTTAGAATTCAACTCAGCTAGTTCTATCAGCAGCAGGACTGTCAGACACAATTACTCAGTTAACAGTATATCAGTTATTAGTTATCAGTTATCTCAGTTTTCAGTAATCTATATTATTAGTATTTAGCTATAGTTTTCAGTACCTTCACAATCCTAGTTATGTTACGTGTTCATGCATGTATTCTCATATAGTTATGTTCTTGTTATTTAGTCAGTTATAGTTCATGCATATGAACCCTAACATTCAGCCTCCCACACTTTGCTTACTAGTACATCCATAAGTACTAACGAATACTTTTCTTTTACGCTATGGTTTATTATACCATAGGTTCAGACATACGAGCTCTAGAGCATCCTTAGCAGATTAGACATTTAGCAGATAGGCTAGCAGTGATTCTTCATCATCCAATGATGTTATCTTCTTTCATTTATTCATTACACTCTGTATTCAGTAGAGGGACTAAGTTAGGGGATTTTCCCATGAGCTCCTTCTTCACACAGTTTAGAGGCTTATTCAGACTATAGAATATTAAGATAATTTATTTCAGGTTTCGAATTATTATACCATATTATTCTGATGTTTATTCAGTATTGACCTTTATGGCAGTTTATAGCCCATTATTATGCTTTATACTCTATGATGTTGCTGTTATTACAACATGCACTAGTCATGAGTTAGCTAGTGGTACTTTGGGATTCTTAGCATAGTGTAACATTCTAGGCATCAGGATCAGGACATTACAAATTTTGTATCAGAGCTTAAGGTTCAATAGTATCCTAGAAATTCTTAAAAGCCACATCAAGTATAGTCTTGTACATGGGTGTGTTGCGCGCCACTTTTATGTACATAAGGATATAAGATGTTTTAAGAAAAATTTCCTTTCTTTTAGTATTCATGTCATTCTAGTGAGCATGAGTTCAAATTTAAATCTCAGTCTAATCCGCTTCTCCCTTTATTTACAAAATTTTCCTCCCAAAAGAATAAACGAGAATAAGTTAGCCCCTCAGCCCATCCAAGTAGATCCATTGAACGAACATCTTTCTCATGATGAGTTTAGAGCTATATTTACTACTCTTGATAATTCAATTACTACCCAGAATGACCAAACAACTGTCATTCCAGCCAACCCAGTGGCCAATTTAGCTGCAGCCAAGATTTAGGACTTTACCTAAATGAATCCTCCATGTTTTACCGGGTCTAAGTTGGATTAGGAACCTCAGGAATTCCTTGATCAAGTTTAAGAGGTTACACACATAATAGGGGTTATTGCTAGTGAGAGTGCTGAGTTAGCTGCATATCAATTACAGGATGTGGCTCATACAAGGTTCTAGTAGTGTAAGGCAGAGAGGGCCGCAGATGGTAGGACTATTGAGTGGGAGGACTTTGCCACTACTTTCCTTAAGAGATTCTTTCCCCTAGTGCTAAGTGAGGCTAAGGTGTTAGAGTTTGTCAACCTCAGGCAGGGTATCATGAAATTTTAAGGGTATTCTCTTAAGTTTACTCAATTAACTAGATACGCTCCTCATGTGGTAGCAGATAGAAGGACTAAGATGAGTAAGTTTGTTTTTGGGGTAAATAATAGTGTTGTCAAGGAGTGCAAGACTACCATGTTTCTTAGTTAGATGGATATAGCTAGGATTATGTTCCATTCCTTACTAATAGAAGAGCAGAAGATTAAGAAAAGGGAAAAGTAGAATAAGAGAGCTAGAAGAGATAGCTTCAGTTTTAGTCAGCCTAAGACAAAGGGTTTAAATCATTCTCAGTTTCACCCAAAGTCATCCATTCCAACTCCTTGCTTATCTAGTGCTCCAGTGCCAAAATTTAGAGATGGAAATAAAGATATAGTTCTAGGATCTAAGTCTTAGGGCAGTGTTAGCAGTGTCCGAACCAACCCTCCTTGTCAGACTTGTGTTAAGAACCATAAGGTTATTTGTAGGGCTGGTAGTGATGCTTGCTTCAAATGTGGAATGCCAGGAAATAGAGTTAGATATTATCTATAGTAAGGTTTTAGGGTCAGTATAACCGTTCCACAACTCAGTCCGGTCGGCTGAATCAATAGGGTGCCATATATAGTGCAACCAGTAGCCAACTGTAATGCCTTGAAATTAGGTCCTGAGATGTTAAACGATTGTTAGGACTATATGTGATTCCAAGATAACCCTTATAATGGCATAACTCATAAGAAACTAAATGAAATGGATAAATCTATACAAAATCAGTGGAAGATAACTCATTTTCTGAATCTAATCAATACAAAACTAATTTCACATGATTACAACTCTGCTTTTACAAAGGAAACTAAAACTTAATACATTAAGTCTATTAATTGTCTACGAAGCCTCTACTAATTTTAACTATAGATAGCTAGGATGCGAGCTGAACTATTACTAATAAATACATAAGAATAAGAAAGTAAATAATAATAGTAAATTTAACTAAAGTCCTTGAAATAGGAGGAATCAACATCTTGATGGCGGGAATCTGGAACGGTATGAGTCTGAATGTTCCTACTAAATCTTGTACCTACTTTATGAGACGATGTACCATACAGATATATATATGTATCAGTACTTTGAGGATGTGCTGAGTATTTAAGGGTGGATGCATAAGTACAAACATATCTCATAGTAATTATTTATAAAATAATACATGCTAAATGTAAATGGCTCGCATAAGTTGGAATGCCTAAAATACTTAAATATAAAATCATGCATAGCAAGTCAAACTTCGTAATTTAGTGAGTTATAACATTTAGTTTCAAAAGGTGTACTTGTATTCTTTCTTTAAATCATACTGTCTAAGTATAGGAAGGACTCAATCTTAAATTCTTAAATCTGAAAGCTAATATCTTTCTTTAAAGCATAATCCACTTAAAACTTGTCAGCCTTCACACTTAGTTTTCTAAAAGATTTTCTATCTTTTTTTTCTTTTGGAAAATTAAAGACATATGAGCTTTGGAAACTGTAGAAACTTGAGACTTAGGGCTTTAAAACTTAGAACTTTGGGAATCTTAAAAACCAAAACTTTCAAAATATGTACTTTATATAGAGGAGATAAAGGGGCTTCTTTTAAAACTTAGGGAATATAGAACGTTGGGGACATGGGACATCTTAAAATAATGACTTTCAAATCAGATACTTTTATCTTAAGCGGATTAGGACTTCTCTTAAGTATTTCTTCTAACCGACAAAAACTATGTGAGTTGACATGGATTCCAACATCTTGCCTACATTGGGAGAGATGTTCTACCATTTCTATCAGAATAGAACCTTAACTTTAGTGATCACTAGCTTAACCCACTAGGGGTGTATCAAAATCCTATGAAGGCTCGTAGTTCTGGGGCATGAAACCTTGGAATCAGACCCAACTCGGTACTAAATACTACTCCCATACTTAGTCTCTAAACTTTTCAAAAAAATCTACCTTAAAATATGGCATAAGGTCTAGAATGAAAACCAGCTATACTTTTCTTTTCTTTAAATCATAAAATGTAAGGATAATGTGGATTCCTATCTTAGCATAAGATCAAAACAACAAATTTCTTTAAATCGTGATAAGCAATTATCTAGAGGAAAATTAAGGTCATAGACTTTTTGACGATACAAACACATTCTTAATATGGATATAAAAATCAAAGATTTCAAGAATATGATCTTAGAGACTCGATACTAAATATTTGGGCTTAAATTCAAGATTTGCGCTCATCAAAATTCACAACACTTTAGGGTAAACATCATTCTTGAAATTATTCAACAATACCAATTCTCAAAAAAAGAGTGTAATTCATGATATAAACCTTCAATTCAAAGCATGAATAGGTAGAATAATCATGAAATTTAAAACTTGAGTAACTTATAAAGTCATAAACATCAAGAAAAGATATTTTGGAAAAAACCCCACTTATAAGTCTTGAAATCTTTAATAAAAACCAAATCTTTCAGAATAAGAATGAAAGGATTCCTCTTGTTCAAACCCCACAAACCTTAGATTATGAATTTAGATGAACAATTGCTTTTGGGAATCTATTCATGGTTTTGATGGACGATTCTTGAATCTCTCAATTTTCGGATTCCAATACATGATGAAATTTTGAAATGTGTCGGTTAACTATTGAGTTCTCTTGAACTTTGAGTGAAAACCCTAAGATATGTTCTTGAAGAAAATTAATGAAAGTGACTATATTGTTTAGTTTTAGGGGTTAAATCTCGTGTTAAGGCTGAAAAGCGGGTGGAAATATCCATTTTACCCTTAAGGAGTGGGAGAGGAAAGCAAAAATTTATACCCAGCCGAAGTTAGCTAGGCGTCACCTCTTAGCAAGGTGTTGCTCTTCCAATTTCACCGGACTTAGGAAGGAGTCGCCCCACCTGTACCAATGTATAGATAGGGTGATGCGGGATTATCACGGAGGCTTACTATTTTGACACACAAAATGTGCCTTTAAGCTCGTCTAAAATTCTGAAATTCGCTTGATATGTACTCTTGACTTTCCCATTCGTATATCAACAAAAAAATCAGCAAACAGCGGTCGCGAATGTCGTGAAATAATTCTTCAATGTTTGAAGGTACTAAAATGAACTAAATCCCAACACTTAGTTAAAAATTCTATTTATAGGGCTTCTTTTGACAAGCTTTAAAGGCTTAGATGATGAGAAAAATATGGGGTATTACAGCAATGCCCAAATAGACTTTATGCTCTTCAGTCCTGACACGATTAGGAAAATTCTCCTGATGTGGTCAGTGTTACATTACAAATCTTTCATTTGCATGTTTACTCTTTGCTAGATCTGGAAGATTATTTTTCTTTTGTTACACCTTATATAGCAGTTGATTTCAGAGTCAGTCCTGAAATTCTAGCAGAGCCCTTCTCAATCTCTACACTAGTGGGTAAAACTATCATAGCCCGCCGAGTATATAGTAACTGTCCGGTTATGGTATCTCAAAAGTCACTTCAGTAGACTTAGTTGAATTAGAGATGACTTTTTTTAATGTTATTCCTAGCATGGATTGGCTTTATTCCTTCTATTCCACAGCTGAATGCAGAAATAGAGTTTTCCAATTCTAGTTCCCGAATAAACCTATCCTAGAGTTGAGGCGTGGTGCTTCAGCATTCAGGGGTTGTCTTATTTTCTACCTTCGGTCAAGGAAAATAATATCTAAGGGATGTTTCTAGTATCTTGTTTTAGTTAAGGACTCTAGTTCCAAAACTCCCAGTCTTAAATCAGTCCTAGTAGTGAATGAATATTAAGATGCCTTTTTCAAAGACCTTCAAGGAATTTCTCCCGAAAGGGAAATAGACTTCGGCATTGATCTTCTTCCATATACTTAACCCATATCTATTCCATAATATAAAATGGCAATAGCTAAACTCAAAGAATTGAAAGAATTGTTGAAAGATCTCTTAGATAAGGGATTCATCAGACCTAGTGGCATCCCCGTGGGGTGCACCAGTTCTATTCGTGGAAAAGAAAGTTCGCTCAGAATGTACATAGACTACTGTAAGACCCTGTAAAATTCTAAGTCTAGAATTCAGCTCATTTGGCTTCGTAAGCCTCAAGACTAACTTTTGAAAAGTGTTCAACACTTAGTCTCATTTTAGACCCCCAAACTTTGATGATTTATTTCATCACCTCCCCGACTTTTGTTTTTGGATTTTCAAGTTTCGTTGCAATGAGGCAAGGTCAAAGTACACTCGGGGTGAGTCTCAAAATTTTTAGAACTCGTTTAGGGCATGTTTGCATTTTCAAAATAGTTGGCTGTCGTTATTGCCTCGCGTCGCGAGGCCCAGTCAAGTTGCATAGAGGTCGCGATGCGATGCCTAATCAACTTGATTAGCAGTCGCGCTGCGATACCTATTCTAAGGGCACCCGATTTTCAGCATTTTATTCTGAGTCTTAAGGGGTATTTTAGTCAACTCTCCAACCCTATATAAGACAAAAACACGGGAATAAAGCTATTTTTCACCACAATATACTCCCTTTGCTAAAATTCTCTCAAGAACAATCAAGAACAAGTCTAGGGTTTCAATTGGGATTTTAAGTTCCAAGCAAATTCAACCGTAGATTCCATGAATTCTTAATCTAAGGTATGCGTAGTGTTCATCTATGGATTCAATTCATTCATAGAGCTCAAGAATCATGGTTTTAAATGTTATTTTGTAAACTTTTTATGGTGATATGAGCCTGTACATATTGATGATTGTTGTTTAAGTTTTCTAGATGCAATCTAAAGGTGTTTTCATGGAATATATGTGGTTGTTAGTTCAAAAACATAAAATTTAGGTGGGATGATATGATGCAAGTATGAAATAAACCTATGCCTTAAATAATGCATGCAAGGTGTTTGATAAAACGCCTAGAATATTAGAAATTCATATTTACATGATTCCATGATGTCTAAATGACAAGTCTATATTTGCTACACAATTTAATAGGAATTTCCATGCCATTTATGTGTTGTTATTATTGTGGTACGAAGAATGCATGATAATAGAGATATAAATTATGCACATGAGGTATATTCCAGGCTTTCCCTACCATGTTTGAGATGTTTAATAAATACATTAAGTATAGTATCCCGTAATTATGATATTTAAATTGTGGACTCAAATCCTGTCATCAAGTCATGTCATGTGTGAGTAAATTTCCTTCTTTCGAGTCCTGGGGGAATTCGTATCCAATAACAATAGCTGTGCACCTAGAGCTATGTCATGTTTCACGATATCCAAAATTAAGCTATGATTCAGTAGAATTCAGTCAGTCATGTGACTCAGGAAAACCTCATGATCTCAGTCAGTTATCAGATATCAGTAGTATTTTATCAGTCAATGGAATTCAGTAATTTCAGTTCACGTACATTCAGTTAAATCATATTTAGTCAATTATTCATGTTCAGTCTCTTCAGACGGGAGTAGTAGTTAGCACTGAGTGAAACAAAGGATAGGAATTCACCTATTATATGAGGGTGTGATTCATAGCAGCCATCCTTGCATTCCAGAACTATGTAGCCAACATAGGTTGAGATATCGCAGCTTGTTATATGAGGGTAGATAAGGTGGTTAACCTATTATATGAGGGTTCCCACCGTTCTCACTATAGTTAACTATTATACGAGGGTTGCTCACATATAATTGCATATTTAGGGCATGTTCGTTAAACCACTACCTCCCACACTCTCAGTATAAGTCGTAGTAAAAAAACTCAGCTAGTTCTTCAGATTTCAATATATCAGGACTGTCAGGTACAGTCAAACTTAGTAACAGTATAGAACTCAGATAGTTTCATCATATTTAGAACTGTCAGCTGCGGTCACCTATGTTATCAGAATTACAAGATGAGTCATGATAGTTATGAGTAACCATGTAATTTCTTACAGATCTAGCTATCACAAAGTCACTATTTCAGTTAATAGGTAAGCATGTTTGCACTCTCAGATTTATATCAGTCAGTCAGTTAGCATTGTTCCTGCATTAAACCCTTTTTAAGCCTATCTCACTCGTGTACTCAGTACTCCAGTTGTACTGACACATTTTCCCTATGGTGCTTTCTTTTCATGCAACACCATAGGTTCAAAGACACGAGCTGCAGATCAAAAGTAGCAGTAGCATTTCCAGTCACAGGGATTCAGTGAGTCCTCTTCATTTGAGGAAATATGATATGATTTATTCATTTATTTCTTTAGTTCAGTTTTGTGGAGTTATTTGGAGACATGTTCCTTCAACTCCTTATCCAGACAGTACTTAGAGACTTTTAAATTTAGCTTTTAGATTAGTATTCAGGTTTATATTCAGTTGTTTTGGGTATTCATTACCCCATGGATGTTATGATATCTATTCAATTGAAACTTATGGCCTACATGTTTATGTTTTCTGCGTATTATATGTATATTACGCAGTGTATAGGTACAGATATCAGTCATGGGTTAGCTTGTAGTCCCTCGGGGTCATAAGCACCATGTAGCATTCTGGTTTGGAAAATCAGGGCATTACCAACTTGGTATCAAAGCCTAAGGTTAAATAAAGTCCTAGGAAGTCAGAAAGCCGCATCTAGTAAAGTCTTGTGCATAGGTGTAGTTCGCACCATATTTATGTGCAGGAGGCTATAAGATGTTTTAGTAATATTTTCCCTTCTTTTAGTATTCATGTCATTCTAGTGAGCATAATCTCAAGTTACATACTCAGTCTAATCCGTTCTTCGCTTATTTAAGACCATGGCCCCAAAGAGAAGAAACCAGCCAGCTCATCAGCCTAAAGATCCTTTGGGCAAACATGTTTCCTATGCGGAGTTTAGAGCCGCATTCACCATACTAGCTTAATCTGTGGCTGCCCAGAATGAACGGCCACTAGTTATTTTGGCCAACCCAATGGCCAACTCAGCTGCAGTTAGGATTTTGGACTTTACCCGAATGAACCTTCCATCTTTCCACAGGTCTAAGTCTAGTAAAGATCCTCAGGAGTTCATTAACCAAGTCTAGAAGGTCATTGACATCATGGATGTTACTTCTATTGAGAGTGCTGAGTTAGCCGTATATCAGTTGTAATTTTTGACTTATGCTTTGTAAAAATAGTGGAAGTCCGAGAGGGTAGATGATGTAGGTCCTATTGAGTGGGAGGAATTTGTCATGGCTTTCTTAGACAGATTCTTTCCCCAAGAGCTGAGGTAAGCCAAAGTTCTTGAGTTCATCAACCTCAGGAAGGGAAATATGATGGTTAAGGAGTACTCTCTCAGATTAACTCAGTAAGCCAGGTATGCCCCCCGTATGATTGTAGACAATAGGGCTAAGATGAGCAAGTTCGTGTTAGGGGTGAATGACAGTGTGGTAAATAAGTGTCGATCTTTGATGCTGAATAGTGATATGACCTTAGCCAAACTCATGACCCATGCCCAACAGATAGAGAAGCAGAAGGTTAGGATAAGAGAGAGGCAGAACAAGAGAGCAAGGTCAAGCAATGTAAGTTTTGCTCAACCCAAATCCGAGGGAGGAAACCATTCGCAGTTTTATCCCAAGTTAGTAGCTCCAGCTCCTTTCTCCACCAGTGACCCAGTGCCAAAATTTAGATAAAGCAATGGAGATAGAGCACCAGGCTCTAAAACTCAAGGCAGTGTTAGTAGTGCCCATACTTATCCTCAGTGTAAGACTTGCGGCAAGCACTATCAGGGTATGTGTAGAGCAGGCCAAGGCATTTGTTTCAGTTATGGCAAGCTAGGCCACAGATTTAGCGATTGCCCTCGGCCAGGCCCTCAGGGTCAGCAGAATCATTCTACAGCTCAGTTCGATAGCCGAAATCAGTAGGGTGCCATTTCCAATGCTACTAGTGGGCAACAACCAAATAGACTCTATGCTCTTCAGTCCCAACATGATTAGGAAAATTCTCCTAATGTCGTATCTGGTACATTACAGATTTTCTATGTTCATGTTTATGCTTTTCTAAATCCACGTGCATCTTTTTATTTTGTTACTCCATACATAGCAGGCGATTTCAGAATCAGTCCTAAAATTTTAGCAGAGCCCTTTTACTTTTTTACCCTTATGGGTAAAACCATCATAGCTCGATGGGTATACAGGAACAACCCGACTATAAAATTTTAGAAATCCACGTTAGCGAATTTAGTTGAATTAGAGATAACTGACTTTTATGTCATTCTAATCATAGATTTGCTTCATTCCTGCTATGCCATAGTCGACTACAGAAATAGGATAGTTCAGTTTCATTTCTCGAATGATCCTATCCTAGAATGGAGGGTAGTACTTCAGCTTTCAGGAGTCAGCTTGTTTCCTACCTTTGGGCAAGGAAAATAATTTCTAAGGGGTGTGTATCATGTCGTGCATGTTAAGGATTCTAGTTCTGAATCTCTCAGTCTTGAATCATTCTTAGTTATCCATGAATATCCAGATGTGTTTCCCGAATATTTTTCAGGCATTCCTCCCGTAAGGGAAATAGACTTCGGCATAAACCTTCTCCCAGATACTCAGCCTATTTCTATTTCACCATACAGAATGGCACTAGTAGAACTAAGAAAACTCAAAGATCAACTGAAGGATCTCTTAGATAAGGGATTCATCAGACCCAGCATATCCCAATGGGGTGCAACAGTCTTATTCGTGCGTAAGAAAGACTATTCTCCCAAGATTTGTATCGATTACCGTCAACTCAACAAAGTAACGGTCAAGAATAGGTATCCACTTCCCAAAATAAATGATCTATTCAACCAAATTTAGGGTGCCAGTTATTTCTCAAAGATAGACCTCATATCAGGTTACCATCAGCTCAGAGTTAGAGAATGTGACATCCTAAAGATAGCTTTCCCTACTCGATATGGTGACTTTGAATTTCTAGTCATGTCCGTTGGTTTAACCAATGCTCCTGCAAATTTAATGGACTTGATGAATTGGGTGTTCAAGCAGTACTTGGACATGTTCATCATAGTCTTCATAGATGATATTCTGGTCTATTCTCGCATAGAGCATGATCATTCAGACTATCTTAGAATTGTTCTTCAGACTCTCAGGGATCATCAGTTATTCGCTAAGTTCAGAAAGTGTGAATTTTGGCTAAGATCAGTAGAATTCCTTTGCCACATTGTCTCCGATTATAGAATTAAAGTAGATCTTTAGAAAACCGAAGCAGTAAGAAACTGGCCTTGCCTCGTATCTCCATCAGATATCAGGAGTTCCTTGGGTTTGGCTAGCTATTACAAACAGTTTATCAAAGGGTTTTCTTCTATTGCATCTCATATGTCCAGATTAACTCAGAAGAAGGTCAAGTTTCAGTGGTCAAATTCTTACGAGAAGAGTTTTCAAGAGCTAAAGACTCGACTCACTACATCTCCAGTTCTAGTTCTCCTCAATTGTACAGATGGGTTCGTAGTTTATTGTGATGCATCCAGAGTGGGTTTTGGTATGTCTTTATGCAGCATGGTAAGGTCATAGCCTACGCATCCAGATAGTTAAAACCCCATGAGAAGAATTATCCTACTCATTATCTTGAGCTAGCAGTCGTAGTTTTTCCCTTAAATATTTGGAGGCATTACCTTTACGGAGTTCATATAGACATCTTCACAGATCATAAGAGACTTTAGTATGTCTTTTCCCAAAAATATCTCAACCTTCGTCAGAGAAGGTGGTTAGAGCTCTTGAAAGATTATGACATAAGTTTCCTCTACCATCTGAGGCAAGGCCAACGTTGTGGCCGACACTCTAAGTAGACTCTCCATGGGTAGTATTCTCATGTTGAGGATAGGAAGAAAAAGGTAGGTTAGGAGATCCATCATCTTTCCAGACTAGGCATTTACTTAGTCAGCTCTTTAGAGGATAGTGTATATATTCACAGTAATTTAGATTCATCTCTAGTTTTTGAGGTGAAAGAAAAGCAAGACAGGGATCCTAGCCTTGTCAAGCTAAAAGAGTCAGTTCAGAATCAGAAGATTGAGGTTTTCTCCCAAGGGGGATATGGTGTTCTTCATTGTCAGGGTTGTTTGTACATTCTAGGTGTAGATGACTTGAGGAATAAAACTCTTGCAGAAGCACAAGGTGCATGATACTCTATTCATCTAGGGGACACTAAGATGTACTGCGATCTGTGGGAGATCTATTGGTGGAGTAGGATGAAGTGAGATGTTACGGAGTTTGTGGCTAGGTTCTCTATATGTCAATAGGTTATGATAGAGAATAAGAAACCTAGTGGTTCCATACAGGAGTTCACCATTCCTACTTAGAAGTGGGAAGAAGTGAACGTGGACTTTGTGATGTGTTTGCCTAGAAATCTTCATTAGCATGATTCATTTTGGGTCATTATAGACATAATGACCAAATCAGCTTATTTCCTTCTAGTTCATACTTCTTATTCTACCGAGGATTACGCCAAACTCTACATCAGGGAGTCGGTAAGATTACACAGTGTTCCATTATCTATCATCTTAGATAGAGGTACCCAGTTCACCTCTCACTTCTAGAAAGCATTTCAAAAGGGTCTTGGTACCCAAGTTTATCTCAGTACAGTGTTTCATCCTCAGAAAGATGGTCAAGTAGAGAGGACCATTCAGTCTCTTAAAGATATGCTAAGGGCATGTGCAATTGATTTCTAGGGAAGTTAGGATGACCACTTGCTTTCGATTGAATTTACATACAACAATAGCTATCATTCCAGTATTCAGATGGCTCCATTCGAAGCTCTCTATGGTATTATGTGTAGCTCTCCAATCGGTTGGTTCGAAGTTAGTGAGGCCTCAGTCCTAGGTCCTTACTTGGTATTCGAGACCTTAGAGAAAGTTCGGTTGATCAGAGAGAGACTCCAGGCTTCTCAGAGCCGACAGAAGTCTTATGTAGATGTTGGTAGAAAGGTTCTCAAGTTCGAGGTCAATGATTATGTCTATCTCAAGATCTCTCCTATGAACGAAGTAAAAAGGTTTGGCAAGAAAGGGAAACTCAGTTCCCAATAGGTCGGTCACTTCAAGATTGTCAGTCTCTTCGGCAAGGTAGCTTATGAGCTTGAATTGCCTTTAGATCTAGCCTCAGTTCATCCAGTCTTCCATACCTCTATGCTCAAAAAGTATATAGGTGACCCAGCAATTGTTGTCTCTATTCAGAGCATCAACATTCAGAACAACCTCTCTTACAAAGAGATTTGAGTCGAAATCTTAGACTACCAAACTCGTAGATTGAGGAACAAAGAAGTCCCTCTAGTTAAAGATTTTTGGCGAAATCAGTCTCATAAGGGAGCTACTTGGGAAGCAAAAGAAGATATGCGTACCAAGTATCCTCACCTCTTCTTCGCCAATTTAGATCAAGCTCAAGGTAATAGTCCTACTTAATCTTATCAAGTTCATGTTTATTATTCAATTTCATGTTCACGTTCCCAGTGTAAGCTTTGTATCTATTACCACTGCATACTCTATCATGCATTCATGTATCAGTTCAGCATTTAATCATGCATCATCAGATTGCACAGTTATGCATTCATGTATCAGTTATCCGTGCATCAAATATGCATGAGCTCCGTATTTTAGCATATTACTCATGAGAACAGATTTTAGTCATTTATGTTCGATTCATGTTCAGCTTGTCTTTTATCCCCACTCAATTACTTCTCATTCGAAGATGAATGTTCTCAAGGGGGAGATATTGTAAGACCCCATAAAATTCTAAGTCTAGAATTCAGCTCATTAGGCTTTACAGGCATCAAGACTAAACTTTGACAAGTGTTCAACACTTAGTCAGACTAAACTTTGACAAGTGTTCAACACTTAGTCTCAGTTTAGACCCCCAAACTTCGATAATTTATTTAACGACCTCCCCGACCTCTATTTTTGGATTTTCAAGTTTTGTTGCAATGGGACAAGGTCATAGTACACTCTCGGAGAGTCTCAGAATTTTTAGAACTCATTTAGGGAATGTTTGCATTTTCAAAATAGTAGGCTGTCGCGATTGCCTTGCATCGCGAGGCCCAGCCAAGTTGCATAGAGGTCGCAATGCGATACCTATAGCGAGGGCACCCGGTTTTCAGCATTTTATTCGGAGCCTTGAGGGATATTTTTGTCAACTCTCCACCCTTATATAAGACAAAAACACGGGATTAAGGACATTCTTCACAAAAATATACTCCCTTTGCTGAAACTCTCTCAAGAACAGTAAAGAATAAATCTAGGAGTTCAATTGGGGATTCAAGTTCCAAGCAAATTCAACTATAGATTCCATGAATTATTAATCTAAGGTATGTGTAGTGTTCATCTATGGATTCAATTCGTTCATAGAGCTCAAGAATCATGTTTTTAAATGTTATTTTGTAAACCTTTTGCGTTGATATGAGCATGTACTTGTTGATGATTTTTGTTTAAGTTTTCTAGATTATATCTAAAGGTGTCATGGAATATATATGGGTGTTAGTTGAAAAACATAAACTCTAGGTGGGTTGATATGATGCAAGTATGAAATCCATCTATACCTTAAATAATGCATGCAAGGTGTTTGATAAAATGCCTAGAACATTAGAAATTTATATTTACATGATTCCATGATGTCTAAATGACAAGTCTATGTTCGCTACACACTTTAACAGGAATTTCCATACCATTTATGTGTTGTTATTCTTGTGGTATGAAGCATCCATGATAATGGAGAAATAAACTATGCACACGAGGTTTATTCCATACTTTCCCTACCATGTTTGAGACGTTGAATAAATACATGAAGTATAGTATCCCCTAATTATGATATTTGAATTGTGGACTCAAATCCTGTGATCAAGTCATGTCATGTGTGAGTCAGTTTGCTTCTATCGAGTCCTGGGGGTATTCATACCCGAAAACTATAGTTGTATGCCTAGATCTATGTCATATTTCATGATATCCAAAATCAAGCCATGATTCAGTAGAACTTAGTGAATCATGTGACTTAAGAAAATCACATGATCTCGATCAGTTATCAGATATCAGTAGTATTCCATCAATCAACAGAATTCAGTAATTTTAGTTTACGTACATTCAGTTAAATCATGTTCAGTTAGTTAGTCATGTTCAGTCTCTTCAGAAGGTAGTAAGAGTAAGCACCGATTGAACCCAAGGATGGGAACTTACCAGTTATATGAAGGTGTAATTCTTTGCAGTCATCCTTATGTTCCAGAACTATGTAGCCAGCATAGTTTAAGACATCGCAGCCTGTTACATAAGGGTAGATGAGGTGGCTTAACCTGTTATATGAGGGTTTCTACCATTCTCAGTAGAGTTACCTATTATACGAGGGTTGCTCACATGTTGTTCTTACTAGTGGCGCGGTATTGACACCCTTCCAGTCAGGGCAGAGATTGGACCCTAGCTTAGCCATAATGGCATATTTGGGGCATGTCGGTTAAAACACTACCTCCTATAGTCCCAGTATTAGTCTCAGTAAAAGAACTCAACTATTTATTCAGATTTCAGTGTATCAGGACTGTCAGGTATAGTCAAACTTAGTAACAGATCAGAACTTAGATCATTCTAACAGATTTAGGACTATTAGCTATAGTCACCCATGTTATCAGAAATACAGTATCAGTCATGTTAGTTATCAGTAACCATGTAATAGCTTACAGATCTAGTTATCACACACTCACGATTTCAATTTCTAGGTAGGCATGTTTGCACTCTCACGCTTATATCATTCAGTTAGTTAGCATTGTTCATGCATGTAACCCTTTTGCATTAGCCTACGTCACTTGTGTACTCAGTACTCCAGTTATACTGACGCATTTGCGCTATGGTGCTTTTTTTCATATTACACCATTGGTTCAGAGACACAAGCTCTAGATCAGCAGTAGCAGTAGCACTAATAGTCATAGGGATTCAGTGAGTCTTCTTTATTCGAGGACAATATGATTCGACTTATTTATTTATTTCTTCAGTTCAGTTTCACAGAGTTAGTTGGATACATGTTCCTTCAACTCCTTTTCCAGACAGTATTTAGAGGCTTTTAGATTTAGCTTTCAAATTTAGTATTAAGGTTTACATTCAGTTGTTTTGGGTATTTATTACCGCATGGATGTTATGATATCTCTTCAGTTGAACTGATGGCCTACATATTTATGTTTTTCGCATATTATATGTATATTATGCAGTATACAGGTACAGATATCAGTCATGGGTTACCTTGTGGTCCGTCAGGGTCATAAGCATTGTGTAGTGTTCCAGTTCAGAAAATTGGGGCGTTACAAACTTGGTATCAGAGTGAATAACAAGTATCCACTTCCCAGAGTCAATGACTTATTTGACTAACTTTAGGATACCACCTATTTCTCTAAGATAGACCTCAGATCAGGCTATTATCAGCTTAGAGTCAGAGAATATGACATCTTAAAGACAGCTTTCAGGACTCAATATGGTCATTTTTAATTCTTAGTCATGTCCTTTGGTCTTACCAATGCTCCAGCGTCTTTCATGGACTTGATGAACTATGTGTTCAAGCAGTACTTTAACATGTTCATCAAGTCTTCATAAATGATATTCTTGTCTATTCTCACAGTTAACATTATCATGCAGACTATTTCAAAATAGTATTGCAGACTCTTAAAAATCATCAGTTGTTCTCCAAATTTAGTAAGTGTGAATTTTTTCTAAGGTTAGTACCATTCCTTGGTCATATTATTTCTAGTGATGGCATTAGAGTTGATCTACAAATGGCCAAAGCAGTAAAAAATAGGCCCAGACCTATCTCTCAATCAAAAATTAGGAGTTTCCTAGGTTTGGCTGGCTATTATCGACAGTTTGTTGAGGGATTTTGATCTAAGGAATCCCGTATGTCAAGATTGACATAGAAGAAATTCAAATTCTAGTGGTCAGATTCATGCCAGAAGAGTTTTTAGGAGTTAAACACTCGGCTATCCTCAGCTCTAGTTTTGACCCTTCCAGATGGTCTAGATGGATATGTCGTCTACTATGATGCATTTAGGGTAGGTTTGGGTTGTGTCCTCATGCAGCATGGTAAGGTCATAGCCTACACCTTCAGACAGCTTAAGCCCCATGAGAAGAATTATACTATTAATTATCTTGAGTTAGCAGCAGTAGTGTTTGCTTTAAAGATTTATAGACACTACTTGTATTGGGTTCATTATCATGTGTTCACAAATCACAAGAGCGTCCAGTAAATATTTTATTAGAAAGATCTAAATTTTCATCAGATAAGGTAGTTAGAGCTCTTGAAAGATTATGCATGAGTGTCCTTTATAATCCAAGCAAGACCAATATAGTGGCTGAGGCTCTCAGTAGGCTATCTATGAGTAGTGTTTCTTATGTTGAGGATATTAAGAATAAGTTAGCCCAGTAAGTCCATCAGCTAGCTTGACTTAGTGTCCACTTAATTGGTTTGATAGAAGGTAAAGTATGGGTTCAGAATAGTTCAGAATCATTTATAGTTTCCAAAGATAAGGAAAAATAAGATAGAGATCCCAGTTTAGTCAAGTTGAAAGAGTTAGTCATAGATAAGAAAATAGAGGTTTTCTCCCAAAGGGGAGATGGTGTGTTTAATTACTAGGGTATTCTGTGTGTACGAGATATAGAAGACTTGAGGCAACGAATTTTTTTAGAATAGTATAGTGCATGTTACTTTATTCATCCAGGGGCTACTAAGATGTACTGGAATTTACAGAAGATCTATTTGTGGAGTGGGATTAAAAGAGATATTGCAGAGTTTATAGCTAAGTGCTCTATATATCAATAGGTTAACATAGAGCATCAGAAGCCTAGTGGGTCCATGCAGCAATTCACTATTCCAACTTAAAAGTGGGAAGAAGTAAGCATGGACTTCTTGATGGGTTTGCCTAGTACTCGTCATCAGAATGAAACAGTTTGGGTCATTGTAGACAGGATGACAAAATCATATTATTTCCTTCTAGTTCATACCTATAACTCAACTGAGGATTACGCCAAACTCTATATTAGGGAGTTGGGCAAATTACTCGGTGTGCCACTATCTATTATTTCAGACAGAGGTACCTGTTTTACCTCTTATTTATAGAAAACATTCAAAAAAGGTCTTGGTACCCAAGTCTACCTCAGTATAGCCTTTCATCGTCATATAGATGGTCAAGCCAAAAGGACCATTCAGACATTGGAAGATATGCTAAGGGCTTGTGTAATTGATTTCAATGGTAGCTGGGATGACCACTTGCCTTTGATTGAGTTTGCATACAATAATAGCTATCATTCAACTATTCAGATGGCTCCATTTAAAGCACTCTATGGTAGGAGATGTAGATCTCTAGTTGATTGGTTTGAAGTCGCTGAGGCCGAAATTGTAGGGTCTGACTTGGTATTTGATATCTTAGAGAAAGTTCAGTTGATCAGAGAATTGCTTAAGACAGCTCAGAGCCGAACAAAATCATATGCAAATGTGTGCAGAAAGGATCTTGAGTTAGAAATTGGAGATTATGTGTACTTGAACATCACTCCCATGAAAGGAGTGAAGAGGTTCTACAAAAAAGGGAAGCTCAGCCCCTAATATGTCGGTCCCTTTAAAATTCTCAGTCACTTCAGCAAAGTAGCTTATATGCTCAAGTTGCATTCAGATCTAGCTTTATTTCAGCCAATCTTTCATGTATCCTTTCTTAAGAAGTGCATAGGTGATCCAGCATTTGTAATCCCTGTTGATGGCATAGATATTTAGAACAGTCTCTCTTGCACGGATATTCAAGTCAAAATTCTTGAATATCAAATTCATAGACTAAGGAATAAAGAAGTACCTCTAGTCAAAGCTCTTTGGAAGAATCAGTTTGTTGAGGGAGCTACTAGGGAAGCAGAAGCAGACATGCGAACCATGCATCCTTACATATTCTTGGAAAACTGAGACTTAGCGCAAGGTAATAGTTTTTCTTAAATCTTATTTAGTTTTATGTTCAGATTTTTAGTTATAAACTTTGTATCAAATTCCATTGCATTTTCAGTCATGCATTCATTTGTCAGTTGAGTTATGTATTCATGCATCAGATATGCATGTTCAGTATACTTAGCGTATCAGTAGTTCAAGTCATGCATTCATAAATCAGTGACTTAGGCATTAGATATGCATGTTCAGTATGCTCAGCTTATCAGTAGTCCCAGTCATGTATTCATATATCAGCTACTCATGCATAAGATATGCATGTTCAAAATGATACATCCAACTTATCAATCATATGAGTCATGAAGTCATGTTTCAATTATGCATGGCATATGTGTACTTCAGCTTATTATTTCTCCCATCTTAGTCAATATCATTTGAAGATTAATATTCTTAAGGGGAGATATTTTAAGATCCGGCAAAAATTCCTATCTTAATTCAGTCCTTTAATGCTTGTTAAGGGGTCCCAGGCTTAGAAAAATTCTTCCTAAGTTTCTAGACTTAGTTTATTTTTAACCTTCGATAGTTGGCAATCCCATTTTGCAACCTTAATGTCCTTTAATGGTCTATATTTTTGTTATTTCATGATTAGGAAGGTCAATAGGTGTTCCAGGACAAGTTTTGGATTTTTCGGATAGTGTTTAGACCATGTTCGTAATCCCAAAATAGTGGACCAATTTGATCTTGGCTCGTCGCGTCATCTATCACATTTTTTGATATTGTTGCAGGTTTCAAGACTCAAAAGTACTGAGGCACGACTTGATCATAGTGTGACATATAGATTTTGTATTGATACCATAGACACATCACATCGCCAACCTTGTCGATGCGCTATTTTAGTCATTAAATAACGACATCCTTAAGGGTAATTAGGTTATTTTCCACCCACCTTCAGCCCTTATAACACGAAATTTAGCCCTCTTTTTGTTAAATACATTCATTATTCCTCAATTTCTCAAGAACAAGAAATCCTAGGTGATTAAGTTCAAATCAAGAACTCAATCCTTCCTCCATTAATCTTTTCATCAACCTAGGTATACAAAGTGTTCATCGAAGGGTCCCTTCTACCCTTGGAGTCCAAGAAACCATTTTTAAAGCTTAAGTATATGGATTTTTCATGTATTCCATGTTGGGTTTGATTTTGTTCATGTTGATAATGATTGATTAAATTCTAATCCATGTCTCGTGATCAATTTAATGTGGATTTTATTATCATATCTGTAGATTTGTGTGAACGCATGAATAAACCCTTGAATTGTGAATTTTGAATTAACGCATGATGCTTAGTTGTTGTGTAATATTTCCTACCTAAACCATGCTCCCTAAGTGCTTGATGAATTGCCTATGTGAACTAATAGGAGAAAGAAACCATGTCATGTTAGCTTATGTGAAAGATATATCATGCAAGTGTTTGAAAAATAGTCTATGAGAATGGAAGAATGCCATGCTATAGTATGTTAAGATGTAGTCCCCCCCTTTTTTATGTACAAGTAAGGTATCACAAGTGTTTGTTGAAAACTCATAACAAATGAATGTTGAGCACGTAGCCATTGTTGAGATTTTAAGCTTGTACCATGGTTTACTTATTATGCTATCGAGTTCTGGGGGTAATTGTACCCGACAATTTAGCTGCGTGCATAGAGCCAGTGTTAGTTTTCAGGATACTCTCTCAGTCAAGACATGATCAGTAAAATTTAGTTAGTCATATGACTAAGAAAAGTTTTGTAAATTCAGTATTAGTCCAGTCCTATTCAGTAATCTCAGTAATTTCAGTACTCTTAGTCAGTTATCAGATCTCATTAGTATTCTGTTAGTCAACGAAACCCAGTGAACTCAGTCAAGTTCAATTCAGTATAATCCATTCAGTGTTTATTCATATGGGAGTAGGATTCAGCACCGAGTGAACCCAGGGATAAGGGCATACACTGACAGCAGAGGGTGTGACCCTTAGAAGCAATCCTTGTATTCAAAAACTATGTATCCAACATAGGTGGAGACAGCAACACTTTCAGTTGAGGGTTGATGATATGCAGTAACACTATCAGATGAGGGTCCCACCATTCTGTTTTGGGGACACTTCCAGATGAGTGTCCCTCATAGCTTGTCTTTACCAGTGGTGCAGTATTGACGTCCTTCCAACTGGGGTTGCAGGTTGGACCCCAAATCTATTCAAAAAAATAGGCATGGCAGTTAGATGAATTCTTCCATAGTTTCAGTTACAGATTAAGGACTGTTAGATACAATCACTCAATCTCAGTAATAGAACTTAGATAGTTCTTTAGATTTTAGGACTGTCAGATACAGTCACTTAGATTAGTACGAAACTCAGCTAGTTTTATTAACACTAAGACTGTCAGACATACTCATTCAGTTAACACTATATCAGTTATTAGTAATCTCAGTTATCAGTAATCTAAGTTATCAGTATTCAGTTACAGTATTCAATACTGCCATGATCCCAGTTATAGTTATGGATTCATGCTTCTATTCTCACGTAGTCATATTCATGTTATTCAGTCAGTTATAGTTCATGTATATGAACCCTTCCATTCAGCCTACCTCACTTTTGGTACCAGTACATTCAGACATACTGATGCATACTTTTCTTTTATGCTATGATGTTTAATACCATAGGTTCAAACGTACAAGCTCTAGAGTATCCTTAGCAGATCAGACGTTCAACAGACAGGCTAGCAGTGAGTCCTCATCGTCTAAGGATGTTATCTTATTTTTTTATTCCTAACATTTAGTATTTAGTAGATGGAGTTAGTTTGGTTATTGTCCCATCAACTTCTTATTTAGACAGTTTAGAGGCTTATTCAGACTATAGCATGGTTAAACAATTTATTTTAGTTTTGGAATTATTATACCATATTATTAAGATGTTTATTCATTATAAAAACCTTATGGAAGTTTCCAGCACATTATTTAGCATTATACAATATTATATTACATTTTTTGCAGTAGGTACCAGTCATGGGTTTGTTAGTGGTCCTTCGAGATTGTTAGCACCGTGTAGTATCCAGGGCACCAGGCTTGGGGTGTTACAAACTGCCACTCTATAGAATTTTCCTTAAGCTTTAGGGGAACCTTCTTATCTCACAATACTCTTGAGGCGAGCCTCCACTTCATCCAACCTGCTCTAATACAATTAGAGACATCCTCATCATTCTCCCTATTCCCTAAATCATAGACCCTAGATACTTAAAACTATCCCTCTTACAAGCCTCCTGGGAGTCCAACCTCACCACCACATCATCCTCTTGCCTCAAGTTACTAAACATTAATTTTATATACTCCGTCTTCGATCTACTTAACCCACATCCCTTAGATTCAAGGGTTTTCCTCCAAACATCCAATTTTTCATTCCCACCCCACCATGTCTCATCAACCAGTACTACATCATTCGTAAATAAATGTATAATAGTTATATAAGAATTTCATAAGATTATCTAATAGTTTGAATCAGATAAAAGTAATACATAATTTTTCATATACATAAGTATAGGACTTCATATTCATTGAACTCATATAAAATACTAAATATCCAAACTATTTGGTAACATATACCTTGAAGTAATGCATAGAAATTGTATATTGTTACATGTATGAGTAACAAATGAACATACATACTGACTTGGAAAAGAAACTGGAAAGCAAAACACTTTAATTTACATAGATTTGCAATTAAAGACACCAGTTAATTAAAGAATAATGTAATAGAACATTAGCAATTTACACTTTAAAAAAAACTAAAATACCATAAATAATGAAACGATAAACTGAATAAAATGATATTCAATTGTTTGCAGAGAAAAACAACTAAAATGGTTTAAAAAAATCCAAATAATTACTAAATGAAAAACGAGTGAATAAAAATTGTATGTAGAGTCATTACTAGCTCATTTCTCCTTCAAAAAAAAGTCACAAGAATGCCTATTATGAACGGCATGTTCATATTGTCCGCATCAACTTATGGTTGATGACAGTGTTTCGCTTGATTGTAACAATAATTTTGTTGATAACTATTTTTTGCCCCCGAATGATAAAAATATCAGTTTTTTTGTAAGTAGATGATTTCTAGTCTATTTAAAATACTCATAATAACATCGGAGTACATAACTGAATGGAAAAACGTTATCTAATTAATATATTCAAAAAAATTTAGTATGTCATAAAGTCAATAAGCAGATTAATACGTATGAATATTTCAGGTACAACTTTTTAAAAAATTTATAATATATAAATATCAATTATCATTCCAAATACGACAAGATGATTCATTATCGTCGACACCATAGCGTACATCAATTGATTTTTGAGCTATGTCAATGTCTAATTCAGCAGCAACTATCAAAATCAACCTCAAATACATTACTAACTCTGCAACAGTAATCCCTTCACTTTTGTTCTAAACATATTTTCTTTTGAATTTTCATTCAGCAGAGTGCCTAAAAAAATTGCAATATTCATCTTTTTGAATAAAAATAAATTCAATTTTTTTAAAGAGATAATAAATCAGTGATTACATTTTTTGTGATTTCTATTATTTGATTGATTTTCATTTTAATGTATTATTGTTTTAAAATTTTTGAAATAGTATATTTGTTAGACAAACTAAGGAAAATAGTAATTCATCTTTAATGTTGTTTCCATAACTATGTGCTAAATAGAAGGAACATCAGTTAAATTTCTATTAAAACGTCCTAATTAGATTTTCATATATATAGAGTCTAATGTGTATAATAGTTGAGTTATGTATATTAATCGGGAGAGAGACAAATTAATTAAGAAAATGAGAGAGAAGATAATTAGGTTTAATAGGGTTGGGATTTATGTCATTTATAATATTAAGTTTATGAGATACTTGACCCACTTGCTCTTTGTTTCTACCGAGGTCGCTTTTCAACTCTTTTAAGTTCAAGATTTATTTTCCTCACTTTGGGACTCTCTTTTCTATAAAACTAGATGCGGAAGGACCGTGCCAGCACAGGCTCAATATATATTATTTTTTACCTCAATTTATATTAAATAAATAAAATAAAATAATTAATTATATTTTAAATAAGTTTTAAATTTTTTTAAGTTGTTAGCTATTTTAATCTATAATTCTTTTTCACCGTTGTACTTTACAATTTTAAGTTGTTTGAATTGTAATTGTATTGATAGTAAATTTATATTTTAAAAGTAATATAAATTTTTATTATTATAATTTATAATATTTTTTACTATTTCAATTTAAGTGATACAGATATAATTTCGAGAGTCAACCAAATATTAAGATTGACGTAGCGAAAATTGCATGTCTTGAATGACTCATAGCAACTAATTAGAAGTGATATAACAAAATTGCTATAAAATATACTTGTGAAAAAAATTTTAGTGGGTTTCGTATAAAATGTCAAATTAAGTTAAAACATCAATAGTTAATTCATCATTTTATGTTTATTTCACCTTTTTTAGAATAAATATTATTAATTTTTTAATACGTGGATGACTCGTAATAATTAATTATAAATTATACAGTAAAATTACAATTGAAGAAGTTAAAACAACCATATCATAAATATTTATAATATTTTTTATTAAATATTATTATTTTTTAATACATAAATGTCATATACAAATTAACTAGAGCTGAAATAGTAAAATCAAGGAGCAAACAGATGCTAGAAGTAGGTATGTCAACCAGCATCTGTCTGCTTCTAGATGCTAGTCGCGCCTTTATATATATAAATATATAGTAAAGGATACCATGTTCCTAACAACACGTGATTTGCTCCTACCGGACGATTTCATTCAATCAAACTTACATCTCTTTTTCTATCAATGGGCAATGATGATTGACTCGTGGATGATCAGATTCAAGGGAATGTAGAGTCCAAATAGACTCGTTTGGGACAGTTCATGCATAAGAAGAATAGAAAATTGATTAGTAAAATGTAGGAAGAAGCAAAAATAACTTCAACAAAATCCATACTGAATATTTCACATTCAAATTTACTTGAGCAAATCTCGATTAGGAAGACCTAAATGTCAGAATTAATAAACATTTCTGATGCAAAAGAATTCAACATTCAAACAATCTTCCACTTGTAATAGCTATCTATTAGAGTATGAGCTCTACTAATTGCCTATCTATGGAACAAGTAAGTAAACATGGTTCACAAAAGTGAAATATGAACACAGTGTTTTTACGTGGAAAATACCTGTCTCAAGAAAGGTGTAAAAAACCACAACCTGTACCTCTACAGGATTTAACCCCAACTTCACTATAATAATTGAGCTTCAACAATCAACAGAATTACAAGACTTCTTGTAAACTAGGAATTAAAAACTCTAACTCCTATCACTACAAAAACACAAATCTTCTCAAGATAAGTGTTTCCAAGTCTTCGAGTTTCCCAACTTGAAAACACAACTCCTAACACTGTTTATAGATCATTGAGATTAGAACAAAGACTCATTAAAACCCAAAGAACCTAACTACTACACATAGTCTACGTCTTGCTAAGTAAGAGACCAGGTTCTTCTTCAAGTATGTGAACTGATATATTGATTGTTGATTATCTCTTCAGTGCATTGAGTGATTTACTTGAATGTAGATTTTTGTATATATTCTCACCTTCTGATGCAGTCCTTTTTTTTATCTCTTCTTCTATCTTCTGTAGGACTCTATCAAGTAACTTCACTTCTTGTTGTAGCCATCTCTCTGTTTTCTAGATTGAGTAGATTGAGTAGGATTTTTTTGATTTATCCTTTGGCCTTGTATACTTTCTGATCAGCTCAACTTCTGAATGCCATAATTATATTCTAATTGTTGTTGAAACAAATTGAACATCCCTTTCTTATCCATTCTTGTTCTAATGCTTTAATAGTTTTGTAATAATTTCAGCATGCACTTCATATGAAAAAAGTAGTTTCACTTATATAGAACAGCTTGCACAACACGTTTCATTCACATGTCTATAATCATAAATTCTCATGCCCTAGCAAATTCCCTCTTTTTCATGATGACAAACATAGCAGCACAGCATCACAACAACCTAACATACTAAATAAGGAATTTAAATTAAAAAAATTACACTATAATGAAAAAGGTGAGTCCAATTGAGTTATAAGTATTGTATAATCTGTTCTTCCCTCTTTTCATATTATTGAAAAGCTGAGCCATCAACTGAAAATAGTTTAATAGTTCATGGCCACTGGGCTATCACTAAAATAATCAAAATTTAGAGCAAGAGATAACTATGCATTAAATTAAATTGAAGTAGATCATGTTAAGCAAAGAGGTCCATTTCATTCACAAAAACAGATACAAATTATTATTACCCAGTAACAACACGAAAAGAAAAACAAGTTGGACCAAGGGGCAACAAAGAGAAAAGGCCTGAGGTACCAAGAAGGATTTTAATTGGAGGAGGTAGAGGGAATAAGAGAGGTCAACTTCCTAATGATATCAACATTATCAGTTTGTTCCATTTCCAAAGTGGCTATGAGGGAAGAAATATGAACATTAACGACCCTCTTTTCATCCTTATGAACATCCTGGGCAGTCTCCAATGTAGCCTGTGCAACCTCCAGCTCACCCTACTTTGCCTCTAAGGCATTTCACAACTTCTGCATAAGGTTGTGTGCATTTCTCATAGCAGTAGGTAACATAGCATGGTTCACATGTTCAATGACATCCTTAGTAGTCTGCAAGGACTATACCTTGATAGGTACACAAAAATCCTCAAAAATAGGTGCAAGTCAAAAATGATAGGACAAAGCATGACCATTTGTATCTTTGACAAGTACCCTTTGCATGTGCTTAATGATGAGTTGAGGAAGGTCTATTGGAATCTCCAATTCCAATAGTTCTATTAAAGTAAGATCAAAGAAACTTGCAACTTTTATCCTTTCCTATCTAGGAAAGATCATTTTATGGACCACATAAAAATAAAATTGATAGAGAGAAGACATCTTATTTTTTCATCACCCTATGATGAGAAGGACGAAGGGGATTCCTAGAGAATTTCCTAAAAATATCAAGAGCGGATGGAAGATTATTAAGAGGGCGCTAATAAAAATTCACACAATGTCCCTAATCCCCAGTAGGAACATTTAGAATTCTATCCAGATTAGCAGGATAAAGATTAATGGTTTTCCCATGAACAACGTCTAAGATCATCTCCCTAATAGCAACCCCATTTGTATAAAGTTCATACACTTCATTTTTTCCAAACTTTCTTTGATGATCACCTTGCATAAACAAGTATGACCACCCCTGAGCTCTAAAGTTAGAGACTAAGGCAGCCATATCAGGGCCAATAAAACCAGTGATAATTCTACCCCTAGCCATCTTTCAATTTTGAATGTGCAAAACATGATTATACTAAGAAGTCTTATCAGTAAGAGTTTCAACATCAACATCAAAATCAAAATCTGGATCAGTTGCAGTAGGAGGAGTAGGAGGAGTATCAGGAAGAAAATAAGAGTCTGAGTTAGATGAGTCCGAAGAAATAGGTTTAGGTACTTGTTTCTTCAAAAGGGAGGTAGACTTTGAAGTACCTTAGAAAGTAGAGAATTTGACAATAGAAGCTTTGATGGTGGATTTAGGGGATGAGGAGGCTTTGGAAGTAGGTTGGGAGGATAATTTATAAGAGAAGGAGTGTGTGCGAGTTTTAGCAATGATGTGCTTCTATTTTGTTTTGGAGTGAAGGAGAATATCTGGAGAGGACTCATATTGTGTTAGAGAAATAGTAAGGGCTACCCATTTTTTTACTTGTACAAAGTGCCTCTTCTAGCCAAGTATCTTCCCGTTATTTATTTCCTTGAGTATATGGAGTTTGAGGTGAAGGGACAATGGGGGAAGACTTAACGGGAACGTATACATCAACATCAATGACGATAGAAGATGGTTTTCATTTCAGAATAGATCTTAACCTTCAAGGAATATGGTCAGCAATGGGGATGTCATCTCAATCAAGAATTTAAAGAGGAACTGGAGGTTGTACAAAGGGTTCGGAGAATGGTGAGAGGTTGGAAGAGTAGTGAAAGAAAAGGTGTGGTAAATTCTTGAGTAAAGCAAAATCGAATAATTTGAGAGAGATTTGGGGTCTAATGAGTGAAGTTAAGGTAATGTTTGAATAAAGAATAATGGCAGTGGAAGGAATGGTCGCAGATTCTAAGGAAAAAGTTGATGAGGAAGACGCCATAATTTATTTTGATTGGCAAAGGTTGAAGAAGGAATGGATATAGAAGAAATATAAGAGGCGTAATGAATAAGGAAAAGAAGGAAGATGAAATATGAGGGGACTATATTTTGAAGAACCGTAATGATACAGGGGTTCTGTGTTGATGGGAAAGGATTGTCAGCCTTTTGAAGAAGAAAAACTTTTGGGTATTTGGAGCTTTTAAACATAACAGAAAGGAACAATGTAGATAAACTGTTTCTCTTAAAGTCACTATGGGAAAACAAAAATCATTCCTGAGTTCTGATTAGTTAATAAACAACCTTGCCTTGATGGTCTAATCTATCTTAAAAACCAACACATAGCTGAGTAAATTTGCTCTAAAATCTTGGAATTAGGAATTGGGTAAGACTGAATTAATCAAGAATCACTTCAAAGTGTTCTCTACTCAAAGCCTTAGTAAATATGTCAGCAATTTGTTTCTCAGTTGAACAAAACATAATTGATATATGGCCTTTTTCAATATTTTCTCTAAGAAAGTGGTAATGAATATCAATATGCTTTGTTCTCTTATGTTGGATAGGATTTTTCGAAATGTTTATAGCACTTGTGGCATCACAAAAAATGGGAACACATCCTACATCTATCCCAAAGTCCAGAAGTTGGTGATTGATCCTTATCATCTGAGCATAGCCTGACCCAGCAGCCATATATTCAGCCTCAGTAGTGGACAAGGAAACTAAATTTTTCTTCTTTGTGGACCAGGTAATTGATGTGTCAGGAAAAGATAACACATTTAATGCATTTTAGCTTAAAATAATTGTCAATTCTGAAGCAACTCTTATTGTTTTGATGTGTTTGCTCATGATATTGCAGAAAAAGGTAGAAGAAATGAGAATAAACAACAATGGACCAAAAGAGTCAAAAATCTAAGCAAAATAGAAGAAAACATGGCTGACGACCTCCGTGATAAGTCGTCAGCCTCATGATAGCCTATCAGCATAAGCGCCAGTCTTAACCAGGGAGTTGCAGTTTGAGGAGCAGTTTTGATGATGCCGGTGACATGGCATCAAAGCCGTGATAAGGCGTCAAGAATGGCGTCATCCTTAAGCACAAAGTTATCGTTGGAAGAAGATCTCTGACGATGTTGGTGATACGCCGTCTGATCCTTAATGCGGCATCTGATACACTATCATCCTAATGAAGAATTTGAAGGCAATTGAAGCTTCTCTGACGCCATCCGTGATAGAGCGTCAACTTTTTGATGCGGTGTCAGCCTTGGCGTCACCTATTTCAAACAATTTTATTAATTTTGTTATTTTATTTCCTTAATTAGGCTTTAGTATAAATAGCATATTTTAGGGTTTTTAATAGCATTCATCATCTATCTAACTGAACAATTAACTTTTGAGAGAGAGACATGCACATTGTTCTCTTTTGTCAATTATTCTTAGTTTTTCTTATCAACTATTTGTGGGTTTCCACTTTTTGTGATTTTAATTGAAGAGACTACTTGTTGTTTTCCATCTAATCGTAAGTTAACCTTATCATTATGAATTCCACTTTTTCTTTTATCAAATCATGAGCGGCTAATTCCATTAGCCGGGGTTATGAGATCCATTGATTAGGATTTGATATGATACTAGATGTTTAACGAATTGAAAGAGTATTAGAACATCTTGAAATTCTATTGTCTTAACTGAAATCTAGTGGTTGCAAACATTAGGTTATGCCTTAGGTTTTATTTGCTTCTAACGGAGAAATGGACTAGAGGATGTAAGTTATTAACAGGGATTCGAAAGCTACCAACCATTAGTTTAATGATTAATGCCGTAACTGGATTAATCTACCTGAGATAACATCCTTTTAGAAATAGATAAGTTATCTAAGTTTGAGAGAATTAGATAATAAGTTGTCTGGTGAGGTCGAGAGATAAGTCAGATAGTATAATTGTCAGGGATATTCTGCTGTTCTACTCTTTCCAAAAATCTCTAGCATGCCTAGTGTCTGTCAATTCTCGAAACCCTTGGTGAACATAGCTCTGGTTTCCCATTCAAACCCCATCTTTCAGAAATGGTAAACTACCAGTAAAGCATTTTATAAACAAATTAACGTTCACATCCTATTCCCTGTGGGATTCGACCCTAACCTTGTTGGATTTTATATTGACAACGATCACTTACACCCTTTTAAGAGTGCAATTTAAGCGTTATCAAAAATAGCGCCGTGGCCGGGGAATACGGTTGTAGACTAAACATTTTCTGCGCAAAAATTTGCTGATAGTTAAGTTTCCTTGATTTATGTTTATTTGTTGTTTTTGTTTGTTGTAGGTACCGTATTGTTTATGCCACGCACGAGAAGTTTCAGAGCACCACTATTACCAAACAATCCAGAACCACAACTAATTGGAAGAATGGCTAAACAATAGAAAGCAGAAAGACTATCTGCTTTAGCCAGGGCTCAGGTGAATGTGCAAAATTTGGATCAACAAGCATAACACCAAAACTCTGATGATGAAGAGTTGGGTGATAAGGAATTGTTGAATCCTCAAAACCTAAGAAGAGCGAAACAAGTGGCGGCACCAGTGCAACATAATGTCAACAGAAATCATCCAGTTCGAGGTAGATATGGTCAATAGCCTATGCAATATGAGGCTAATGAAGATGATAAAGGAATGGATGGATCTGGTGCAATGGGTTCTATCATTCCGCCACCGTTGGCACCAGGTGCAAAGTTCAGCATAACAAGTACTATGATCCAACTCTTCAATTTGAAGGGGTTATTTGGAGGCTTTCCCAGTTATGATCGAATATGCATTTGGTGAACTTCATCACTATCTACAAATCCTTTGACAATATGGCAGTGAGCCAGAATGCGATCAGGTTAAGGTTATTTCCATTGTCTCTGTCTGAAGATGCAACAATGTGGTTGAATAAGTTAGAGCCTGATTCTATAACTAACTGGAGATATTTGAAAGATCTGTTCCAAAAATGGTTCTTTCCACTCTCCAGAAGGGTACAGTTGAGGGACGAAATTAGTAACTTCAGACAACTTTCAACTAAAGCACTGCACAAGACTTAGGAAAGAAATAAAAAGAAACTTTCACAATGTCCAAACCACAATATGATGGACTTGTACTTGATAGAGACTTTGTACAGAGCTTTTAACTCTGTGACAAAGCCAACTGTCGACAACGCTGCAGGTGGTTTGTTCATTGACCTCTCTTTTCTGGATGCTTCTGATATGCTGAATAAAATGACCAAGCAAAGTCGGGCTTGGCACACTAGGGATTCTATAGTTTCTATCCCTACAGTTGTTGGTGGTATTACCGCAGAGCAGCGTAGAAGGGATGAGGAGCGAGAACAGGACATGGTCCATTTGAAGACACAGATGGATTTGATTACTAAGCACTTGCTATCCGGCAAGACTGAAATAGTCAAGGCTGTGGATTCTCAGGGTACTGTATCTGCAGGTATTGATGCTGAGGCAAACTATGTGAGTAATCAGAGGGGTTTTCGAGGCAATAGCCAAGGGAACCAATGTCAGACTTTGTATGACAAGCCTCATTATAAAGATAGGGAGTAGGGACATAGGAGAAACAATAATGATAGGAGTGGTTTGTATATTCCTCCTGGAAGTCGGGATGCTGCAACTACTAGTTTTGGCAAGATGTACATGGAGGACATGATGGAAAATATGTTGAAGGGAGTTGAAGCTACCAACTCGGGGGTAACTAATATAAAGATCAAATTTTCTACCCTCAGTCAGTTGGTTAGCTCACACTTTGCTTCTATTAAGCACTTTGAGCAAAAAATAAGCCAACTTTCGGCTACTCTAAACCAGAGAAAGGCTGGCACTTTACCTAGTGATACAGTTGAGAACCCACGGACTGAGGGCTCTTGTTTGGCGATTACCAATAGGAGTAGTAAAGTGTTATTTGGCCCTTCTATGGGCAAAGCTGTAGAGAAGGAGGTAAGTGTTGATAAATCTAAAAGAAGAAATCCAGTGAAGTCTGAGAAGTAGGATTGCTTTATGGATATTTTAGAGAAATAAGAAGTGGTATTGAAACAAATGCCAAGACCACCACCTCCATTTCCTCAAAGGTTGAAAAAGAAAGAAGAGAACGAGAAATTTAGCAAGTTCATGGCAATTATCAAACAGTTGACTGTGAATGTGCCATTGATGGAGGCACTTGAACAAATGCCAAACTATGCTAAATTTATGAAAAAACTGCTAACAAAGAAGTGGAAGGTATGTTGTAAGCTGGTGGACAACATCCATCACTGTGGTGCTGTGTCTTCGTAATCCTTAGTGCAGAAAAAGCTTGATCCTGGAGCATTACCATACCGTGCACAGTTGGGTCCATAAAGTTTACCAAAGATTTATGTAACTTAGGAACAAGTATAAATTTGTTGTCGCTTCATATCTACAAGAAGCTTGGATAGGGGGAATCCTAACCCCCAAAATGATGCATCATGTTATGGCAGACAGATCAGTTAAGCGACCGGTTGGTATATTGCATGATGTGCCAGTAAAGGTGGATGATTTAATCTACCTGCAGACTTTGTGATACTAGATTGTGATCTTGATTTTGAGGTACCCGTCATCTTGGGTAGATGATTATTAGCCATGGGGATAGTATTGGTTAATATGGAGCTCAATGAGATCAAGTTCAGGTATTGAAAAAAAGAGGCCAGATTTAAAATGCAACCTCCTATGAAGCAGTTGGAGGAGATGAACATCTTCCAAGTTGTGGATGTATTCCAGGAATGTGGTAATGAGGTAGTGATACAACACCTTGACGAAGTCTGAGTAGTCGAGATAACCAAGTCATACCGCGCCACTAAATCAGGCGCTATTAGGAGGCAACCCAAAATTTTATTCTCATACATTTTGGTTTTATTCATTTAGGTAGTAATAGGAAGGAACTGAAGGGGCACAAAAAGGTCAAGGTAAAAATTGAAGAATGCAAGCCACCAATGTCGTCAGGAAGACTAGCAAGTGAGACCTTCTCTATTAAGGCTGATGACCTCTGTGATAAGCTATCATATTTTTGACAGCTTATCACAAGTTGTCGTCATCCATCATTTAATATTTTGAAAAATCTGGGCCCAAATTGATCAAAATTCGACCCGACCCAAGTATAAACCCCTTCAGGTTCCCGCTTTATTTTATTTCTTTGTAAGCTTTTTGTTTATTTCCTTAGTTAGGATATTTCTTTCCTTTCAAAACACTCCTAAGTGTACAAGGAGACCTCTTCTTCCTGATAGTTGTAGGATTGGAAGAAAATCAAAGTCCATCTATCATCTTTCTTCTCTATCATGTAATCAAGTGGAGTTAACTCATTAGAAACATTCTAATGGAAACCAAAAAAAGAATCCTAACACTCCCAAGAAAGCTGCCAAGCTTAAGGTGGTTCGTAAGTTTATTGATGAAGATTCTGATTACGAATATGCAGAACCACTGCTCAGGTTAAAGAGAAAGAAACCCAACCCAAAGGCACCTTCTCCACCTAAACCCATTACAGTGGAGGATAGTGATGACACTGATACTACCACCCCAGTTGAGAGTAAGTCTTCTGAGCAGGAGGGTTCAGAGCAAACATAATTTGAACAGCCAGAGTCTGAGAAGGTTGAATATGAAAAACCAGAGAGAGAAAATGCAACGTCTAACAAATATTATTCTGAGGAACCATCCTCTGAAACTCTCTTGACTAAAAATCAAGCAGAGAAAGAACCCCTAGTTTGTGGAATGATAAAATGCAAGAATCTAGAGGTTCGAGAGAGTGCTAAATGGCAGATCCCTAAAGCAGAAGACATTTTACTCAAAGGGTTGATTAGAACAAAGAAAAGATCTGGCAGACGGTCGGTGTTTCCAGAGAAGAGAGTCATCATCATGGGATTGACTGGGTGTCTTGCCGTTGAGAAAAAGTTCAGAGATTATGGGCTGGGATGGACTGCTAAAGGAGGTAACCCATTTTGTCCTACAGTAGTCTGAGATTTCTACGCGAACTACCAGGCTAGATTAGAGAGCATGTGCAAGAGTGGAGAGACCACAGCAGACCAGCCTTTGGTTACCAGAGTTCCAGTTCATGTGATAAATGTAGATATTTCTGATACAACTATCAATAAATTTCTACATAGACGAAATTTCACTCCTCAGGTCACAAATCCTGAATTCTACCATCGTCTGAAGAGTAAGAAGGACCAGCGTCCTTGGTTAGCTACACTTATAGCTGAGGGAGATCTGTTATGGCTGAACCGACCTAGTGAGCGTATTTACAAGGCTTCTTTGACTTAAGAGGTAAAATTCCAGTGGGGTGTTGTGCGTACCCATTTGATACCGATAGATGGAGATAATATTCTGGGTGATGATCGAGCAATATTGGTGGCATGTCTTATGGCCAACCTTAAGCTGAATTTTGGGGATATTATTACTAAAGAGATCAATATTCGTGTAACGAGGTGAAACACTACTTATCCATTCCTTTGTCTGATTACTAGGCTATGTACAGAGGCAAGGGTACCACATATTACTGGGATTGATGATACATTATACGCCACCAAGAGCCATAACCCTATTTTCTATGAAGAAAATTAACCAAGGCTACACTTAACAAAGGGGTGAGGGTTGAGGTAAACCCATCAGTTGCAGACCCAAGCTCAATACCTGAAGTTTAAGTACAAGATCCTGAGACTGCAAAGACAGGCACGATTCTTGATGATGAGCCAGGTCCATCAATTCATAAAGCACTAGCGAAAGCTGCATCCCAGCCTATTGATATTAGAAAAGTGGCCAAACATGTACGATGGTGTGAGGCGCTGTTACGTGCCTTTGATGAATAGTTTGTTGGTACTGTAGATAAGAGAATTAGGGATACTCTTGAGCTCTTTGCTACTTTGCTTGCATGGGTTGCGGATTTGGAGAACCGTTTTGATGCAAGGGCACCGGAGTTGACTGGAGCAGAGCTTGCTAATCTCAGAGTGGCCCTAGTAAAGGTAAAAGAAGAGATGGTGATAGTTTAACAACAGTAGTCTATTATCCCTATAGTGCAGATAACTGGGGAATCTAAGGATGAACCCCCAATCCTTGATCTCACTGCGGAGCTAGTGAAGAAATAAAAGAACAAAGACAAAGAAGCTGATAAAAATAAGAGAAAGAGACAAGAAGTCGATGAAAATAAAAGTAGAGCCAAGAAAAAGGAAAAGAAGAAGAAGAAAGAAGATGATAAGCTAACAGAGTAGAAGAAGGTGGATCTAAAGAGGGCAACACAAGCGTCCCTAGCAGACAACTGCAAATGGGAAGAAGCACTGCGATCAAGGGCTATAGGAAATTCATCTAGTAGAGTTGCTGCACCAGAGCAGAGAGAGCTCCTGATAAGGATGACACTGTTGCAGGGTCGAGGATCTATGACTTGAGACTTCATTGACTCCAGCTATATCCTAACCCTTAGTGTCATTTTTTTTTATTTTAAGTTAAGGGCGTAGGGTAGCATATTGTTGTAGCATATTCTGTAAATAACTAGGAGTAGTGCAAGTTTTGTAGGTAGTCAACTGATTTTTGAAATTTTGAACACCTCTCTGAAGGTTTGTTTTGCATGGCTGTGTGAATTGTATCTGAATATGACCACCATGCATCTCATCATGGTATTAGTAAGTTACTTGATCATCACTTCTTAATAATTGCATGAACCAGATAGGTAGTATCCAGTGATATTGCTTGTGTACCATACGTGTGTGAGGCTATACCGAGTTCTCTTTGTAGCGCCAAATCTAGAACTTTCCTGATTCGTCTCACCATAGTTGAAAGATAGGGGTTAGGAAATGATCATAGGCCATTTTCAATTTAAGTCATTATTAGCCTAAACGACCTTCCTGTAAAGTGTGATATCCCTTGATCCCTATTTGAGCCTTAATTGACCTTTTTTATTCTATGATACCTATCACCTTCCCTTTTAGATCATAATGAACCTGTTTTGGCCCTGGTCCTCCTTGGACACTGTGTACCTTGACAGAGGCAAACAACCTAAGTTGACGGTGTCTATCATAGGGGTGTGTTATGTAAATTGGGTACGAATATGGGTAGAGTAGACTAAAAAGAATAAGTGAAAAAGAAATAGAAATTGGGTGTTGGTGAAAAAGAGCAAGAAAAGAAGTTCGTTTGAACAAAAAGAAAAAACCACACCCATTCTGCATGTGTAATAAAGAGAAAAAGAAAATAAAAGAAAAAGAGAGAAAAAAAGGTTAATAAGTGGAACCCATAAGTAAGGTAGTGCCAAGGAGGTTATTCACTCTAAATGCCACCTAATATCATACCATCCCCTAGCCTATGTTACAAGCCGAGGAAAGACCTATAGTGATTCTAGCTAACCGGTCCGGACACTTTGGGAATGACAATAAGAGAAATCATATGGTATTTGGCATGCATTGGTTTGAACTTCATTTTGAGTGTAAGTGTTTTTGTGCTGATCCCCATGTTTATACTTTGAATTCTATTCTGAAAGAAAAAGGGGAAATTCTTTGTTATGAGGGCACAATAGCATATTGCTAGATGACTTACTTGTTTGGGTAGTGTCATATTGATATGAGCATAAGTGTTAGTACTTAGTTGATGCAATGGCTGAAATCCTTTGTGTTACATTGTTGCTTTTTGATTAAATTGGTTGACCTTGGAGGTGGTAACTGAGTTTGGAGCTAAAATGGTTGTTGACTGCTTAATGTTGTTTGTATTCTCTTAGTTAGTTGTTTCTTGAGGAAAAGCAATTGTTGATGGTGTTGATATGTGACCAAAAGCTAACATATTTAATGCTTTTTAGCTCAAAATAATTGTGAATTCTGAAGCAACTCTTATTGTTTTGATGTGTTTGTTCATGATATTGTAGAAAAAGTCTGAAGAAATGAGAATAATCAACAATGGAGCAAAAGAGTTGAAAATCTGAGAAAAATAAAAAAAACCATGGATGACGACCTCTGTGATAAGTCGTTAGCCTTGTGATAGCCTATCAGCATTGGCGTTAGCCTTTACCAGGGAGTTGCAATTTGAGAAGCAGTTTTGACGACGCCGATAACATGGTGTCAAAGTCGTGATAAGGCGTGAAGAATGGCATCATCCTTAAGCAAAAATTTAGCACTGGAAGAAGATATCTGACGGCGTTATACGCCGTTAGATCCTTGACGCGGCATCAGATATACCATAGCCTAAGGCAGAATTTGAAGGAAACTGAAGCTTCTTTGACGCCATGCATGTTAGGGCATCAACTTTTTGACACGGCATCATCCTGGGCGTCACCTATTCCGAACAATTTTATTAATTTTGTTATTTTATTTTCTTAATTAGGATTTAGTATAAATAGAATCTTTTAAGGTTTTTAATAGCATTCATCACTTATCTATTTGAACAATTAACTTTTGAGAGACAGACAGGCACATTGTTCTCTTTTGTCAATTATTCTTAGTTTTTCTTATCAACTATTTGTAGGCTTCCACTTTTTGTGATTTTAATTGAAGTGACTACTTGTTGTTTCCCATATAATCGTAAGTTAACCTTATCATTATGAATTCAATTTGTGATTTCATTCATCAAATCATGAGCGGCTAATTTCATTAGCCAAGGTTATGGGATCCATGGATTAGGGTTTGATATGATACTAGGTGTTTAACGGATTCAAAGAGTAGTAGAATATCTTGAAATTCTGTTGTCTTAACTTAAATCTAGTAGTTACAAACATTAGGTTATGCCTTAGGTTTTATTTGCTTCTAACGGAGAAAGAGAATAGAGGACGTAAATTATCAACAGGGACTCAGAAGCAACCAACCTTCAGTTTAATGATTAATGTCGTAACTGGATTAATCTACCTGAGATAACATCCTTTTGGAAATATATAAATTATCTAAGTTCGAGAGAATTAGATAATAAATTGTTTGGTGAGGTCGAGAGATAAGTTAGATAGTATAATTATCAGGGGTATTCTGTTGTTCTACTCATTTCGAGAATCTCTAGCATGCCTAATATCTGTCAATTCTCGAAACCATTGGTGAACTTAGCTCTGGTTTTCCATTTATATTTATTACAAAACTAAAATTTAGAAAGTGAAAATTGATTCATTGTGAACCTTAAACCCCTATCTTTCGGAAATGGTAAACTACAAGTAAAGCATTTCGTAAATATATTGACGTTCACACCTTATTCCTTGTAAGATTATACCCCAACCTAGTTGGGTTTTATATTGACATCGATCACTTACACCCATTCAAAAGTGCAATTTAAGCGCTATCAGTAATCAAACATGATCCCAAGAAGTGTGTCATACCTGTAGTGATTTTCCTGTCCACCAGATATCCTGCATAATTACATCAAAATATCCTACCAAATAAAAATTTCTACCTTTGGGATACAATAATCTAAGATCATTGGTTCCCTTTAAGTATCTGAAGATTCTTTTTATTGATTTTTGATGTGATTCCTTGTGCTTAGCTTGAAACCTAGCACATAGCCCTACACTAAACAGAATGCCAGGCCTACTTGCAGTGAGGTATAATAGTGACCCTAACATACCTCTATACATATTTTGCTCCACATCAGGACCTATTTCATTTAGATCAAGCTTTGTGGCAGTGGCAATAGGAGTGCTGGTTTCTTCAGCCTCTTCAGTGGAGAATCTTATGAGAAGCTCTTTGACAAACTTCTGTTGGTGTATCATTGTCCCTGTAGCTGACTATTTTATTTGCAGTCCCAAGAAGTAATTCAGCTCTCCCATCATATTCATCTCAAATTCACAACTCATGAGTTTGGCAAACTAATGAGTTATATTAATAATGGTTGATCCAATAATGATGTCATCCACATATACCTGCACAACTAACAAATCCTTTCCATTAATTTTTAAGAAAAGGGTATTGTTAATTTTACTTCTTGAATGGACATTCTCCTGTAGAAACTTTGACAACCACACATATCAAGCTCTAGGTTCTTGTTTCAACACTTATAAGGCTGTATCCAGTTTAAATACATGATCAGGAAACTCTTTGCTTTCAAATTGTGAGGTTGTTTGACATATACCTCCTCTTTGAGAATGCCATTTAGAAATACACTCTTCACATCCATATGGTAGAGTATAAAGTCCTTGTAGGTAGCAAAGACAACAACTAATCTTATAGGTTAAAGTATTTCTATAGGAGCAAAAGTCTCATCAAAGTCGATTCCTTCCTCTTAGTTGTATCCTTGGGCCACCAACCTTTCCTTGTTTCTTGTGACTGTTCTATGCTTATCAATTTTATTCCTGTATACCCACTTAGTTCCAATTACTGTTCTATCTTTTGGAAGAGGAACGAAGTGTCATACTTTTCTTCTTTCTAACTGATTCAGCTCTTCCTGCATGGCTATGATCTAATCAGCATCAAGGAATTCTTTAGTTATCTTATTTGGATCTATTTCTGATAGAAATGCCTTGAAGGCACACATACTTTTCAGTCCAGATCTTGTTGTTATCCCAGAGGTGAGCTCAGTGTGAATATTCTCTATATTATGTGATCCTTGATACTTGTATCCCTTAGGAAACAAACCTAGTAAGCTACTAGATTCATTGATGACATTCTGATCTGGGGTAGTCGGTGGCTCAGTTCCCCCTGTCACTATACCTTCAGCTATAGTTCCCCCTATTGAGGTGCCTCCAAGTTTAGTAGCTCCAGACAATGAATCGGGTTGTGTAACTTGTTCCTCAGTATCATTTCCTTCCTGCAGGTTAGTCTTAACACAGGATTCATCAAAGATCACATGCATCCTTTCTACAACAAAGTTAGTTTTGTTGTTTTAAACCCTATAAGCTTTACTATGATGTTAATAACCTAAGAGATTCCCTCATCACTTTTGGCATCAAATTTTCCCAAATTATCCTTTCCATTATTATGTATGAAACATTTACATCCAAATGTTCTAAAGTGAGAGATGTTAGGATTTCTTCCTTTTAGTAATTCATAGAGAGTTTTCTCTAACATAGGTCAAATCATGCACCTATTTATGATATATGTTGCAGTACTTAGTGCCTCAGCCCAATGATTTCAAGCAACATTTGCTACAAGAATAATTATTCTGGCCATATCCTCCAAGGTTCTATTATTCCTTTCCACCACTCCATTTTGTTGTGGTGTTCTAGGAGCTGAGAAGTTATGATCTATACCATTTTCTAAACAAAATTCCAAGAATTTTACATTCTCAAATTCTGTACCATGGTCATACCTTATGGAGAATAACGAAGTACCTAGTTTCTTTTTAATTTTATAAATGAAAATTTTAAAGACATCAAAGGCATCTTCTTTAGAAGCTAGAAACAAAGTCCAGGTGAACCTAGAATAAACATCAACAATTATAAAAACATATATTTTCCACCTCTTATTTGTAGTATCATGGATCCACACAAGTCCACATCAACCAGGTCAAGGCACTTGGACGTGCTAACATGGTTCTTAGACATAAAACAAGACCTTGCCTGCTTCCCCCTTACACAAGCACTACAGAAATTTTCTTCCTTAAACTTGGTCTTGGGTAATTCCAATACTATGTCTTTGGAGGAAAGTATGTTTAGTTGTTTCAGACTTGCATGTTCAAGTCTTCTATGCCAAAGGAGGAGATCATTTTCAATTGCACTTAGGCAAGTTAATTCAGGACCAGGTAGTGCCATAATGTTAACTTTGTATATATTTTTGTATCTCCTTGTAGTGAGCACAATCTGTTTGGTATCCATAATTTTATCTTTTACTCCTGCATCAGTTAAAATAACTTTTTTACCTTTGTCACACAATTTTGAGATGCTCAGTAGGTTATGCTTCAGTCCTTCTATAAGACAGACATCTTGGAATGCTTTTGACTCAGATGAGCCAATTTTTCCAACTCCAGTAATAATTCTCTTTTTTTCTTCACCAAAAGACACTCCCCCCATCTATTTTTGAGAGTGAAAGTAACTTTTTCTTATCACCAATCTTGTGTCTTGGGCAAGAACTATCTAAGTACCAGTGCTCTTTTCTTCCATTCACCTTCTCCTGCAAAAGAAATGAATGGTTAGATTAAGGAACCTAGACAAGCTTGGGTCTTGTTTGTGAATGAAAGGATGAATTAGATCTATTTTAGTCCATGCAGGCAACAAGTAGTGTAACCTGTTTCTCTGAACAAAACTGGTTTTATTTCTTTTAGTCTGAGAAGATCTATTAGCCAGGTTTTCACTATTTGATATGCTTTTTTCATCCATTGTACATTCAGTGGTCGGATCTCCAAGTTTTCCACAGATATAACATAAATCATTAGGATCATCAAGGGTTTGATGGAATCCTAAACCAGCCTTTTCATTGAAATTTCTTTCACTCAATTTGTGAACAATTCTTGTGGAATTTGTCCACCTATTTTCCCTTTTAAGATCCAGTTTTAGTTTAGAAACTTCCTGAATCAACTTATTTATTTTTCAGCTAAACCATGGTATTCTTGTATGTATTTAACTAGATCAAGTTCAGCATTTTCTTGTTCTTTACTCATGGCCTTTTTCCCATTTTTGTAAGGGTTGATTTGAGAACTTCAGACTTACGATTGTTGTTTGAAATCTCAAGCTCTGCAACTTGTTTCTTGAGAGTGTAATTTTCCTTGTCAACTGTATCTAAGCAAGACTTTGGATCATAAGATCAAATTTTAAACTTGGTAGACTGTTGAACAATTCATCCCTATCAGATGTTAACTTTTGAAAATCATCAATCAATGCACTCATCAAGGAAACAAGTTTTGCTTTGGAGAACAAATGCAGTTTTTCTTTGAGTTCAAGCATACTTACCTCAGAGCACTCATCTTCTTTATCTAAGCCTGAATCTCCTAGAGCCATGAATGCAATTTCATCAACTTAATCTTCATCTAAACTAGATCCCCAGGCTGCTATCATTGCATGCTTCTCCTTTGTTTTTGCCTTCAGTTCCTTTTCATCCCTTTCCTTTTTTCATTCTATTTCCCAGACTGGATAATCTCTAATCTAATAATCAGTTTTACCACATTTATAGAATCCATTTGGATTTTCATTAGAACGTTTCTTAGTACCAGCTCCCATGTTCTTAAAGAATTTGATGAAGTTCTTGGTTATGAAGGCAGCATGCTCTTTATCAAGTTCAAATTCCTCATCACTATCAAAATATTTTTAGTGCTTATATTTTCTCAGGGGATGCTTGTTCTATGAATCCATTAACTCTCATTTCATAAGTCCTTAAGTTCCCTACTAATTCATCCAAGGTCATGCCTTCAAGATCCTTATTTGCCTCCCTGATTGCAATAACCTTAACATTCCTTTTTTATTTAGGTAACACCCTCAGTACCTTTTCAACTTGTTCTTCCCCAGAGTTGACTTTTCCTAAGGAGTTCAACTCATTTGTTAAAGTGGTAAGCCTTGTCATCATCTCATGCAGGGTTCCATTTTCCTTCATTTTGAATGCCTCATACAAAGTAAACAGGAGAGCAAGCCTGAATTTTCTTACTTGAGAATTTCCTGCATGAGCATTTATCAGTGCATCCCAAATTTACATAGCAGTAGTAGGTGCGGAATTCATCATATTGATCTTTTCTTAGGAAAGATGAACCATGTCTCTATCTCTGAACAACCTATTAAAGTATGAGCCCTACTAATTGCCTATCTGTGGAACAATTAAATAAACGTGGTTCACAGAAGTGCAAGATGAACATAGTGTTTTTACGTGGAAATCACTCGACTCAAGTAAGGTGTAAAAAACCACGACCTGTACCTCTGTAGAATTTAACACCAACTTCACTATAATACTTGAGCCTCAACAATCAACAGAATTACAAGACTTCTTGTAAACTAGGATTTAAAACTTCTAACTCCTATCACTACAAAAATACAAATCTTCCCAAGATAATTATTCATAAGTTTTCAAGTTCCCCAACTTGAAGACATAACTCGTAACTCAGTGTATAGATCACTAAGATTATAATAATGACTCATTACAACTCAAAGAACCTACCTACTACACATAGTCTACGACTTTCTTAGTAAGAGACCAAGTTCTTCCTCCAGTATGTGAACTGATATGCTGATTGTTCATTATATTTTTAGTGCATTGAGTGAGTTACTTTAATGCAGCTTGTCGTATGTATGCACACCTTCTGATACAGTTCTTTTTGATCTCTTCTTCTATCTTCTATAGGACTCTATCAAGTAACTTCACTTCTTGTTTTAGCCGTCTCTCTCTTCTAGATTGAGTACATTCAGCAGAATTATTTTTCTTTATCCTTTAGCCTTGTAGACTCCCTGATCAACTTAACTTTTGAATGCTACAATTATCTTCTTATAGCCACTTAAACAAATCTAAACATCCCTTGCTTATCCATTCTTGTCCTAATTCTTTGGCAGTCTTGTAATAATTTAAGCATGCACTTTATATGACAGAAGTAGTTTCACTTGTATGGAACAACTTGCACAACATGTTTCATTCACATGTCTATCATCAAAACTTCTCATGCCCTAACACTATCTCAAACAAAATCAAAGTTATCATATGATACAATATTAACACATTATAAACTATAATTAAAACTTCTTAACTTATTGCTAAGAGAGGCATCGTATGGAAACACAACAAATAAGACAATTTTACTATCACAATGGGAGATCCAACTTTAAACAAATTCCTCAAAACATACTCTGAAACCAACTGGAATGATGAAATTAGTAGACTATTAAATTTCAATTAAACAGAGAAGCAAGCATATGAGAGAGATAATTCATATGTTTCTAAAGAAGGTTATATGTGGTCACATTGTTGTTATGAATTTAAAATGAAAGACATCAAATGGAGGAAAGTGCAGCACATACTAATTTTTTCACAAGGATGAATATTATCCTAAAATGAGAAACATCATTAGAACATGTAAGACAATGATGGAGGAATCAAACACATTGTATAAACTTATTAGGAAAATGAAAGGATAATTATTCTAATGCCCTCAAGTCACACTATTTCATACTCAAGAACATGAAAACTATAACCACACAACATTTTTATTTACAGTTTTACTTAACATATCAAAATAAATTTAAATAAAAGATATTGAGACAGTGAGCTAAAAAATCCCAAGGATGTGTTAGTGCTAACAATAGTGTACTTCACCAATGCTCATGACTTACCAACAAGTAAATGATTTTTACTAGGGACTAGGACCAAATGAAAACAAAGTGGATGTATAAATGAAGTTGTTGAATCAAAATCATACTTATTTGAAAAAAACAACAAAGAACTACTACTCCACACTACAAAGAAGAGAGGAAATTGTTAATCGACATGATTATCGACCCTAAATATGGAATTTAACATGGAAGCTAATCTACGAAATCAATAAATGAATGAAAATTAAAAATAGAAAATAATTATGAGGAAGAGGCAAATTACCTAGTTTTTGACAGTAAACCAAGATGGTGAATTGATAACACAACCTCTCCACTTTCCTCGCATGAGAAAACTAAGGAAAATTAAATCCTGAGCCAAAATTTATAACAACATAATGTTGGGAACTGAAATTTAAAATCCTAACCAAGTAAGAAGAATTACCAACTGTTAAAGCTGATGAAGAAACACCAATGGTTTTTGTTTGGGTAATGCTTCCGCAGTTACCATGGCATTGTTATTGCATGTAGATCATTAAACCTCAACTGTCACCCAGTGGGAAAGCACTTATTTTTGACTTGGCTACATATAAAAAGCCTAGGGGAAGTATGGAAAAGGTAAAAATTCAGCTTGACCTTACTAAAACAAGACCTAGTCATGTGTGGTTAGGCTATGATGAAGATGAAAATGGGGATGGAAGATGGCAGTAGGTACAGTATGAAGAGATTCCACTCTATTGTTCTTCTTGTAGGCATCAAGGACATGACACCTTGATGTGTACGATTAAGGCAAGAGATGCTGAAACCAAGAAAAGAAAGGAGAAAGAAAAGAATGTAGATACTGAAAATTTACAATGTACAAGCAACATTGATGATACTCCACCAACACATCGGCAGCAATAAAACATGACTCAACAAGAAATAATCAAAAACAAAGAAAAAAACTGCACAGCTGTAGGAATAAGAGCAATGGAAAACACAAAGAAAAAGAAGGAATGCAGGCCAACAATAACAACAAACTAGTCGACAACACCACCACCAAAAAATTTACAAAACTAAAGACCCATAAATTTCAAAAAATTTGGCTTTGGGGGATCAAATACATCAAAAATAAGTTGAAAAAGTGACATATTTGAATACCATTGAAGCTAAAATCAGTAAGCTCAAAAGGAGAGCCTTGGGTATGGATTCCTGTGCTTCTAATTCTTGTGACCCTAAGTCTGATATGGCTGCAATCTTGCATGAATCAGAAGTAGTTGATAAGAGTGTAAATAACCCACTAGTCAACTTATGCCAGATCTGTTTCATAATTCTGGAAAATAGGGTATGAGACAACAAAATTCGAACGTTATGGATATTGGTGTGCAATCACCAGTAGATCTACCTAGGAAGGTGGGTGAAAATGATGACTTTCTACAGGAACATGATGACATGTTGACTTGTTTTTTTAGTAAAAGGAAATTGGAAGCAATTCAGAAAATGCTAGCTTATAAGGAAAAAGAAGAGGCAAAAAAGAAAGACAGGGCCTGGAAAAAACTGAAACATTGCAAAGGGCAAAAGAAATTTTGTATGATTGCTGAACAACTTGGTAAAAATTCCAATGCCTCACATAATTCCACTACCAAGCCGGCAAGTTCCAAAGAGGTATGAACATTGAACAAAGAGTCCTCAGATTGAAGAATATGAGAGAGTGAAACATTCGAATGTTGAACACTTTCCCGATTTACCAGAATCCACTAGTAAGCCATCTAGTTAAAAGGAAGTTTTTATTGAGAATAAGAGGGCTTCTAAAATGGAAGAACATAAATACCGGGTGCTATAATCAGATGATGAAGAAAATGAATACCGGGTCATTCATTCGAATGATAAAGAAGATCATAACAACCTATTGATAGAAGAAGAGTTTCAAGAACTTCTCAAATCAATTCATCCTATTGGAAAAACTGATTTTCATAAAGAAGGACAAGAGGTTGCAAATGATACGCCCAAATTACAACTCTCGTTAGAAAGTGTAAGCGGTCGCTGTCAAATATAGAACCCAACTGGGTTGGGTGTCGAATCCCACAGGGAATACTATGATCACTAAGAATTGCGATTATTATTAGACTGTTGGTCGAAGGTTCCAAGAAAAGGGGGGTTTGGTTTAAGTGCACAATAATATTATCAATGAACGATGAGATGATATGTGTAATTATATTTGATCATAGAGAATGACAAGTTAGGGTTATGTCCACCTTGTAGCTTCTACTTCTCTATTAACTATAAGTAATACGGATTTTATACACGCATTCACTTATAGAGAGACGTATTCTAATTCTAAATCCAAGTGTTTCTCAACCATCAAGGATTTATTTACCTTAGTTCTCTCGAGCCCAAAGTGTACAACAAATTGTACGAACTCTCCAACAAGTTAATCCTGCTAGGGCATTAACGTGTAAATAGAGGTTGGAAACCCTATTTTCTTGTCACACTTTCTTTTCCAAACAGTAACTTTTCTATCGAACAAGTTATTGCTATAATGGCGCATTCCCTATGTTTGCAACCACGAGAATTCAATTAAAATGAAGAGAGTAATGATATAAGTGGATTACACATCATAAATTCACAAACCCATAGCAATAGAGAGTATACTACAAGGTTTCCATAACCCTAACAAATAAGCTTAGCTACTCATGAATAAAACAGTAATCAACATAGAAATATTCATCATACCAAAACTTAGAACGATCTTGGTGATGAAGATGACTAGCGAAATTTAAGAGAGAATTTCTCTCTCTCCGTGTTCAAACTAAGCCGCTATTCTTATGTTCCAAAATATTACAGAATCTGAATAATGTGAATAATGAACTAAAAATTCAGCAATAATGCTTTTAATAACATCCTTCTCTAATAATTTGCTACTGCATCCTTAACTATTTAAAAATGCTGGGTTTGCCCAGGAAAAAGTTCTCATGCGTCACATTCAGTCCAAAAGCTGCTTTCCTTTCTATGTGAATTTTCCTTTGCTGTCCACAGGTCCCCAAAGTGCTAAAATCTTCCTCATTAGTACCTGAAAAGCATGCTAATCACATAGGTCAGCTCACTTAACTAAAAATAGACTAAAAGTGCAAGAAGTATGTATTTTATCCTCAAAACTTAGCTAAAACACGGGTAAATTATGGTGCTTAGACGTATAAATACGCCCAACATCAGCAAACAAGCAGGGATTTTCACCAAGTAGTTTTCAACAAATAAAGGGTTTTGACTACAAAGTAGCTATTAGTGCAAAGAGGCCTTAAACAAGGTCACAAAGAAATCGAGGTAGATCAATCAAATCTCATCATATGTAGATTTTGTTTTCATCTTATATCATTGAATTAAGCTACTAGGACACATGTTAGATATTTTAACTCCACCTCTATGTAATGCTTTGCATCTTATCGGAGGTCTTGACCTAGTCCCCCGTATTGTACTTATTTATTTTATGAAATAAAAACCTTGGGGATGTTGCTAAACCCTGACCCACCATGGGGCGTTAAAAAGGAAAAAAATAGCTCTCTTGGGGTTGAAAAACCATCAATGGATCATGGTAGATGAGAAAGAATATAAAGGACCCCCAAATCCTAATTTCTTAAGGTATTGATCATGTGGGATATAAACTTTCAAGAGTCCTTTTGGAATTTGTTGCCAAATTAACAATTTTAGATGGGAATATGCTCGAATGAGTTGTATTTGGTACAAATTGTACAACCCTTTCCTCAAATCATGAAATTAAAATATTAAGGATCCATCTTATCTCGTTCTAGAAATTTATAGAAAGGCCCTCCCATGAAAGTCAGATCTTCAAGTATGAATTTTGAGAGGGAAATTATCATAACTCAAATTAAGACTTGATCGTGATGGACACCGCAAGACAACCAAGGTATTAGGTAGACCCTAAGCCTTACCTCATAAACTTAGTAATATATCAAGTAATTTTCAGAAGTCAACACATACAATAAAAAAGTTTGATATATAATAATAAAAAAAAAATTACAGGTCAAATTCAAATTAAGAAACCATAATCCAATAGTGTTTATAAGTCTCTATCCATAAAACATCCACTAAGTTTGTAAATGACCCCGACTGTGCCAAAAAAAATAAAATGTACAAAAATAATAGAATAACTGAAAAGTATGAATTTCTTTTGGATGACAAAGGCTCAAAACACGTCTCACAAACTATTCAATAGAGCGAAAGAACAACTTAACTTTGTATAGGGTCACAATAAAAGGCCACCGAAGATGATCATTATGGAGAGTAGTAGCATACAATCCAAGAAAGAGATAGAATTTTCATTTACCATAATCAGTCATAAAACAACATTATTATCAAAAACAATCATGAACTAAGGGGCAAGGGATACAAGGACATGACCATTTGAAAATTTACTCTTCACTATTTAGCTTGCACTAACCTTTAGACACCCAACAGCTATATAAGTTTGATATCGGAAGAGTCCCAATCAAAGTCGGGTGGATTGGGGGATAGGCAAAAGTCGTCGGTAGGCAATAACCTCCAAAAAGAAAATAATTGTATACCATCGCTTATAGCTAGTAAAAATGGTCCTATGTCCCAAACATCGATGAAAGTGGTTTCCAATGTTGGTTACAAGGTGTACGCCTTTTGGTAAAGCTATATAAATTACATTAAACCCTAACTATAACATTTTTAGATATCATTAACTATAGAGTTTCTATTAACGAATTTCCAAATTTGGTATCATCATATAAAGACTTGCAAGCCATTTATATAATGTCATACCATATTCATTTAACCATTTAAACTGCCAAATCCCCATTTGAAAGTCAAATGTAAATCATTATTCCATTCATGTCATCCAATGTTTCAGACGATGAGCTAAACAGTATAAAATCTTCGCTAAAAATAATATTTACGAAATGGATCAAGGTTCATACCTTTTATCATGTAAAATCCATAAACATTACACCACATAACTAAATTCTACTCTTATTACGACACACAAATTCATATTACAATCCACCATTTTCATACCACAGAAAATTAGTAGAATAAGAGAAAACCAATATAAATAATTTGCAATAAAATACCTCACCACTAATTTTAAATAACCTTTAAAACATATTATCAAGTATATATCATAATATGACAATAACTAAGGTAAGGTAGTGTTCACCGTGCCTTTTTTATGGAAAAAATTTTAGAAGAACTTAGATTTGCATCCTTGGAAGTTAAACTTTTGGGAAGAACCCTTATTTAGTATTTTTAAGGGTTTGGGGAAAGAGGAATCGTGTTTTTGGTTTGAGAGATGAGGAAAAACATGTTAGTATGAGTTGTGGGATGATTTAGGAGGTAAATGACTAGTTTTCCCTCAAAAAACTAAAGAGAAACATTTGTTCTAGTGTGTCTAGTAACATAGGTATGCCATGCCCGTAACACGGAGGACATTATGTGTGTACCACTCTTATCAAAGAGCACATAGGTAATTCCACACCCTTATCATGAACCCTCACTATTTTGCTCACAAATATGCTCATAACCTTTTGCTCGATTATCAAATTTTGGGAAAATTAGATTTGTTGGAAAGAGGACTCATTACATTTCATTTGTTTTGTTTTGATGTTTGAAAATCATTATTATCTAGATTTTGTACACATATAAAGTTTAACTTTGTAGGATGAAATACTAAAATTCAGTCGATAAGAAAAATTCTCAACTCATCTTTGTTCTAACTGTTTCCTATAAACACTATTTATATTGAAAACACTATATACCCTAGGTAAATTATCATGGAACTATAGACTTAGCAAAAATTTTTGGGGTTTTACAATATATTCCCATTGGAATCATTCATCCTTGATGATAGCCAGAAATTTATTAAAGCTATAGATGTATGAAATAAAGGATGTAACTTCACTTTGAGAATTATCCCTTAATGCAACATACGTAGGAATCAAAATATTGGACCTTCATGACATCACCAAGTAAATCGTGTAAGCATAAATCACGAGATAATAAAACTCAACATAGACAAGATCTTAGGCATGAGTTCTATTGTAATGCTCCGATTTTTTGAACTGGAATGCTACACGGTGGTTATGACCCCGAAGGACCATAGGCTAACCCATGACTGATATCTGTACCTGTACACTGCAATTTTAATATCACAGTAATATGGAAAACATAAACATATAGTTCATAAGGTTCAACTGCATAAAGAATCTAGTAAAATAACATCCATATGGGTGAAAGATACCCAAAACAACTAAAAACTAAATCAAGTATGAACTAAATATGAAAGCCTCTAAATACTATTTGAATAAGGAGTTAAAGGAACATGTCTCCAACTAAGTTCGTACACTGATAGTGAACTGAAATAATGTATCAATAAATCAAATAATGTTATCCTCGAATGAAGAGGACTCACTACAACTTCGTATACTGAACTATGACTGCTACTGCTGGTCTAGAACTCGTTTCTCTGAACCTATGGTGTAACATGAAAAGAAAAAACCATAGCGCACATGCGTTAGTAAAACTGGTGTACTAAGTATACGAGTGAGTTAGGCTAATGCAAAGGGTTTACATGCAAGAATAAGGCAATGATATGAATGTGAGAGTAAAAATATACATACATAGTAACCGAGATCGTGAGTACATGATATCTAGATCTGTACGTTGATACATGGCTTACTGATAACTATCATGACTGAAACTGTAGTTCTGATAGCATGAGGGACTGTGTCTGATGGTCCTGAATCTAATGGAACTGACTGAGTTCCATACTATAACTAAAATTGACTGTATCAAATAGTCCTGGTATACTGAAATCTGAAGAACTGTCTAAGTTATTTTACTGAGACTGATACTAAAACTGTGGGAGGTATTTGTTTAACTGACATGCCCCAGTAATGCATATAGCTAGATTGGGGTCTAATCTATGCCCCGACTGGAGGGGTTTCAATACTGCGCCACTGGTAAGGACAGTTGTGAGTGACCCTTAGCTAGCAGGTACTCGAAACAAGACCGGTAGGAACCCTGAAATGATAGGTTAATCCATCTTATCAATCCTAATCTAACAAGTTAAGATGTCTCAACCTATGCTGGCTACATAGTTCTGGAATACAAGGATAAATGCTAAGAATCATACCAAAAATTGGAAGGTGAATTCCCATCCTTGAGTTCACTCGGTGCTAACTTCTACACCCATCAGAAGTGACTGAACATAATTCAACTAACTGTACATGGACTGATTAACTGACTTCCGTTATTAACTGATGGAATAGTACTATTATCTGAGAGTAAACTGAGATCATAAGATTTCTTGAGGCTTCCTGAGTCACATCACTGATTGATTTTTATGGATTGTAGCTTGACTGGGATGATCGTGACAACATGACATGGCTCTAGGCACACATCTATGTTTTCAGGTACGAATACCCCCAGGACTCGATAAAAGGAAACCGACGCACGTGATATGACTTGATCACAAGTTTTGAGTCCATAATTCATAATATCGTATATAAGGGATGTTATACTAAGCATGGTTATCAACAATGTATTGCATGGAAAGGATTTCATGTCACATGGAAGTACTTGCACAACCTTAATATCTTGTTCATTTCAGAATCATACTAGAAGCAAATTTCAGTAGCATGGAAGTTTATGTGGAATCATCTTACTAGTTTACATAGCTTGTCATTTAACTACTATGGGGTCATGGGAACATGATTTTTAGCATTCGAGGCATTTTAACAAACACCTTGCATGCACACTTTGGGGCATAGATTTTCTCATTATTTTGAACCACCCAAATTCATGGATTTTAACTACAATCATGCATACATGATGGAAATCAACTTAAATTAATATTCTAAAGCTTAAAAAATGATCATTAACATAAAAAACATCACATAACAACAAGTAAATCAAAGTTTTTCATTTAAAATCATGGTTCTTGAACTCTATGAACGAAAGGGGTCTATAGATGAACACTACGCATACCTAACTCAAGGTTCTTGATGTTTTTTAACTTGGAAGATTTGAAATTATTTGATTTCTTGAATAATATTGGGTCTTGATCTTGAAGATTAATTTTAGAGAGAAACCTTAGTTTTTTTTTGTGAAATAATAATGAAAAAAATTCCTGAATTCGGACTTATCTGGGTATATATAGGCGAGTGATAAGTGACCAAAATACCCCTATTAAAATAACCTGGAAATAAGCTGAACGTGGCGTGTGATAGTCCATCAGACTCTTGGTGGACCATCATTTAGCCCATCAGACGTGAAGACGAAATAGGATTCACTAGATTATAAGTTGATGGCCTTGATGACAGTCCATCAGAATTTTGATGGTCCGTCAACTCATCTGTCAGTCCTTATCTAGAAGCCATGTCTTGGCTGTGATGGTCCAAGTGGTGGTCCGCTACTAATTTGATGGTCAGTCAACTTAGTCATCAGGCCTTATCCAGAACGGGGTCCTTTAGCCTTTGCTGTGATAGTCCAAGTGGTGGTCCATCACTAATTTGGCAGTCCACCAACTGGGCCATCACACCTGGGCGATTCCGACAGTTCTGAGTAAAACATCCATAACTTCTTCGTCCGATGTCAGTTTTGGACAAAATTGGTATCGTTGGAAAGCTAAATCAATTTTCCATATGATAAAGAGTGAAAATCTCAAAAATACTGCATGTAAGAAAATCTCAAAAATACTGCATGTAAATTAAAATATATTTGCATTTCAAAGTAATTGCTAGCATTCTTATGATGATTTCTAGCTAGGACAAAGTCACGGGTATTACAATATCTCCCCCTTGAGAACATTCATCCTTGAATGAAACTAATAGACAGGGGAAACAATAATCTGAACATGAATAGCTAGAACATGATCTCATGACAGACATACTGGACATAACATAATAATTATGCATATCTGATGCATGATTATTTATTGGACTGATACACGTATGCATGACTGAATATGCAATGGCACTTGATACGAAATTTTTGATAGAACATGAACATGAAATGAAATAGAAGTTGTATTGAATGCTGAACGTGAAACTGAGTAAGTTTAAGCAGGATTGTTACCTTGAGCTTGATCTAAATTGGCGAGGAAGAGGTGAGGATACTTGGTACGTATATCTGCTTCTGCTTCCGAAGTAGCTCCCTAATGAGATAGATTTCGCCAAAGAAGTTTAACTAGAGGGAGTTCTTTGTTCCGCAATCTACGAGTCTGATAGTCTAAGATTTCAACTGGAATCTCTTCATAAGAGAGGCTGTTCTGAATTTCAATGCTCTGAATAGGGACTACAACGGTTGGTTCACCTATGTACTTTTTGAGCAAAGAGACATGGAAGACTGGATGTAATAAGGCTAGATCTGAAGGCAATTCGAGCTCATAAGATACCTTGCCAAAGTGACTAAGACTCCTAAAGGGACCCACATAGCGAGGACTGAGTTTCCCTTTTTTACCAAAACTCTTCACTCCCTTCATGGGAGAGATCTTATGTTAGACGTAGACATTTATCTCAAACTCAAGATCCTTTCTATGAACATCTGGACAAGACTTCTATCGGCTCTGAGCGGCCCGAAGTCTCTCCCTAATCAACTAAACTTTTTCTAAGGCATTAAACACCAAATCAAGACCTATGACTGAGCCCCCACTAACTTTGAACAAACTAATTGGAGATCTACACCCCCGACCTTAGAGATCTTTAAATAGAGCCATCTAAAGACTAGAATAATAGCTATTGTTATATGAAAATTCAATCTAAAGAAAGTGGTCATCCCAACTTTCCTTGAAATTAACAGCACACACCCTTAGTATATCTTCAAGAGTTTTAATGGTCCTCTCTACTTGACCATCTTTCTAAGGATGAAACACTATACTGAGATTGACTTGGGTACCGAGACCCTTTTGGAAAGCTTTCCAAAAGTGAGAGGTGAACTGGGTACCTCTGTCTGAGATGATAGATGAGGGAACACCGTGTAATCTAACCAACGCCTTGATATAGAGTTTGGCATAATCCTTGGCTAAATAAGAAGTACGAACAGGAAGGAAATGGACTGACTTGGTTATTCTGTCTACAATGAACCAACTGAATCATATTGATGACGAGTTCTAGGAAAACCTATCACGAAGTACATGTTGACTTCTTCCCACTTCCTAGTAGGAATGGTGAACTCCAGCATGGAACCACTACGTTTCTAATGATGTATCTTAACCTGCTGACATGTAGAGCAGTTAGCCACAAACTCTACAACATCTCTCTTCATCCCACTCCACCAATAGATTTCCCTCAAGTTGTGGGACATCTTAGTGGCACCTGGATAAATAGAGTATTGCGCACCATATGCTTCTGAAAGAATTCATTGCCTCAAGTTATCTACACCTGGAATGCACAAATGACACTGACAACGAAGAACACCATCTACCCCTTGGGAGAAAACCTAAAATTTCTGATTCTAAACTGACTCTTTTAGCTTGACAAGGCTAGGATGCCTTTCTTAGTTTTCTTTCATCTCAGAAACTAGAGATGACCCTAAACTGCTCTAAACACATACACCACCCTCTGAAGACTCGACTAAGAAAATGCCTAGTCTGGCAAGCTGATGGGTTTCCTGAGCTATTTTCTTTTTGCTATCCTCAACGTGATAAATACTACCTATAGAGGGTCTACTGAGAGCATCAGCCATAATGTTGGCCTTGCCCGGATGGTAAAGGACACTTATGTCATAATCCTTCAAAAGCTCTAACCACTTTCTCTAGAGAAGATTGAGATCTTTCTAAGAAAACACATACTTGAGGCTCTTATGATCTGTGAAGACATCTATATGAACTCCATATAGATTATGCCTCCAAATCTTTAAGGCAAAAACTACGGCTACTAACTCAAGATCATAAGTAGGATAATTCTTCTCATGGGGCTTTAACTATATGGAGGCGTAGTCTATGACCTTACTATGCTGCATGAGAACACAACCTAAACCCACTCTAGATGTACCACAATAGACTACAAAACCATATGAACATCAGGAAGAGCCAGAACTGGAGCTGAGGTGAGTTGAGTCTTCAACTCCTGAAAACTCTTCTAACATGAATTTGACCACTGAAACTTGACCTTCTTCTATGTCAATCTGGACATAGGAGATGAAATAGAAGAAAACCCTTCGATAAACCATCTGTAATAGCCAGCTAATACCAAGAAACTCTTGATATCTGATAGAGATACGGGGCAAGGCCAGTTTATTACTACTTCCATTTTTTGAGAATCTACTCTAATACCATCACCGGAGACAATGTGGCCAAGCAATGCTATTGATCTTAGCCAAAACTCACACTTCCTGAACTTAGAGAATAATTGATGATCCCTGAGAGTCTAAAGAGTAATTCTGAGATGGTCTGAATGATCATGCTCTATGCGAGAATAGACCAGAATTTCATATATGAATACTATGATGAACATGTCCAAGTACTGCTTGAACACCCAGTTTATCAAGTCCATAAAAGTTGTAGGGGCATTGATTAGACCAAAGGACATGACAAAAAACTTGAAGTGACCATACCGAGTACAGAAGGCTATCTTTGGAATGTCACATTCTCTAACTCTGGGCTGATAATAGCCTAATCTGAGGTCTATCTTCGAGTAACTGGCACCCTAAAGTTGGTCAAACAGATCATCTATTCCTAGAATTGGATACCTGTCCTTGACCATAACTTTGTTGAGTTAACTGTAATCGATGCACATCCTAAGAGAACCGTGTTTCTTGTACACGAATTAGACTGGTGCACCCCATGGCGATACACTAGGCCTGATGAATCCCTTATCTAAGAGATCCTTCAACTGATCTTTTAGTTCCTTGAGTTCTGCTGGGGCCATTATGTTTGGCAAAATAGAGATAGGCTTAGCATCTGGGAGACGGTCTATGCCGAAATCAATTTCCCTTTTAGGAGAAATACTTTGAAGATCTTCGGGAAAGAAATAAAAATATTATTAACCACTGGGACTGATTCAAGACTGGAGATTTAGAATTGGAATCCTTAACATGCACGAGATGATACACACACCCCTTAGAAATCATTTTCCTTACCTGGAGGTAAGAAATAAGCTAATCCCTTAAAGACAAAGTGCTACCCTTCCACTCCACGACGGGCTCATTCGAGAACTGAAATTGAACTATTCTATTTCTACAGTCGACTATGGCATATCAAGAATGAAGCCAGTCTATGCCAAGAATGACATCAAAATTAGTCATCTCTAACTCGACTAGATCTGCTGATGTGGATTTATGAAATGTAATAACTGGGCATTTCTGATATACCTGCCAAGCTATGATGGTTTTACCCACTAGGGTAGAGACTAAAAAGGGCTCTGCTAAAATTTCAAAACTGATTCTGAAATTGCCTGCTATATATGGAGTAACAAAAGACAAAGATGCAACTTGGTCTAGCAAAGCATAAAAATGAACGTGAAAAATCTATAACGTACCAGTAACAATATTGGGAGATTATTCTAATCCTGTCTGGTCTGAAGAGCGTAGAGTCTATTTTGGCGTTGCCCACTAGTAGTACTGGAAGTGGCACCCTACTAGTTTAGGCGACCAGACTGAGTTGTGGAATAATTTTAATGACCCTGAAGACCTGACTGCGGGCACTCTCTAATTATGTAGCCTGGCTTGCCTCAACTAAAAAAGACATCACTATCGGCTTTACAAATACCTTGTGGTTCTTACCACAAGTCTGACAAAGGGGATTTGTTCAGGCACAACTATTACTGCCCTAAGATTTAGAGCCTGGTGCTCTGTCTCTATTGCTATCTCTGAATTTCAACACTGGCACACTGATGGGGGAAGGGGCTGGAACGCTGGCTTTAGAATGAACTGGAACTGATGACTTGGGATAAAATTGTGAACGGTTTCCTCCCTCTAATTTGGGTTGAGAAAAACTAAAATTGCCTGTCTTTGCTCTCTTATTCTGCCTCTCCCTAGTCTTGCCCTTCTACTCCTCTATCTTCTAAGCATGGGTCATGAGTTGGGCTAAGGTTATATCACTATTTAGTATCACAGACCTATACTTATTTACTATGCTATCTTTCATTCCCGACACGAACTTACTCATCTTAGCCCTGTTGTTTGCAACCACATGAGGGGCATATCTGACTAGCTAAGTAAATCTGAGAGAATACTTCTTAACCATCATATTTCCCTGCCTGAGTTTGATGAAATCAACAACTTTGGCCTCTTTTAGCTCTTGGGGAAAGAATTTATCTAAGAAAGCCATGACAAATTCCTCCCACTCAATAGGACCTGCTCCATCTACCCTCTCGGATTTCCGCTGTTTGTGCAAAGTGTGAGACACATCTTACAACTAATATGTGGCTAACTCAGCACTTTTAACAGAAGTAACACCCATTATGTCCATGACCTTCTAGACTTGGTCAATGAACTCCTTAGGGTCTTCATCAAACTTAGACCCAAAGAAAGATGAAGGGTTTATTTGGGTGAAGTCCCAAATCCTAGCTACTATGGAATTTTCCACTGGATTGACCGAATTAGCTGGTGGCCATTCTTTTTGGGTAGCCACAGACTGAGCAAGTGTGGTAAATGCGACTCTAAACTTTTCATGAGAAACATGTTCGCCAAAAGGATCTTTAGGCTGGGGAGCTGGCTGTTTTCTTCTCTTTGGAAATATATTCTAAAAGAAGAGAAGGAACGATTAGACTGAGAGTGTAACTTGAGATTATGCTTATTGGCACGACATGAATACTAAAAGAGGGAAAACTGTTCCTAAAACATCTTATAGCCTCCTACACATAAATATGGCGTGCAACACACCTATGCACAAGACTCTACTAGATGTGGCTTTCAAACTTCCTAGGACACTATTAAACCTTAGGATCTGGTACCAAGTTTTTAATGTCATGATTTTCTAAACCGGAATGTTACACAATACTTACGACAGTGAAAGACCGCATGCTAACCCATGATAAATATTTGTACCTGTACACTACAATATATATATCATTGTAATACGGAAAACATAAACATATAGGCCATCAGGTTCAAATGCATAAAGAATCTAGTAAAATAACATCCATATGGGTGAAAGATAACCAAAAAAACTAAAAACTGAATCAATTCCAAACTAAATCTTAAAGCCTCCAAATACTATCTGAATAAGGAGTCAAAGGAACATGTCTCCAACTAACTTTGTAAACTGATAGAGAACTAAAATAATAAATAAATAAATCAAATAATGTTATCCTTGAATGAAGAGGACTCACTGAAAATCTGTATACTAAACTGTGACTGCTACTGCTGGGCTAGAACTCGTGTCTCTGAACCTATGGTGTAATATGAAAAGAAAGCACTATAGCGCATATGCGTCAGTACAACTGGTGTACTAAGTATACGAGTGAGGTAGGCAAATGCAAAGGGTTTACATATATGAATAATTCTAACTAACTGACTGATACAAACATGAGAGTAAAAACATACATACATAGCAACCGAGATTGTGAGTATGTGATATATAGATTTGTACGCTGATACATGGCTTACTGATAACTATCATGACTGAAACTATAGTTCTGATAGCATGAGGGACTATGTCTGACGGTCCTAAATCTGATAGAACTGTCTGAGTAAAAAAAGTCCTACCATACTGAAATCTGAAGAACTATCTGAGTTACTTTTCTCAAACTGATACTGAAACTATGGGAGGTAGTTGTTTAACCAATATGCCACAATAACTCATATAGCTAGGTTGGGTTCCATTCTCTGCCCCGACTAGAGGGGTGTCAATATTGCACCACTGGTAAGGACAGTTGTGAGTGACCCTTAGCTGGCTGGTACTCGAAACGAGAGCGGTGGGAACCCTAAACTCACAGGTTAATCCACCTCATCAAACCTAATCTAATAGGTTAAGATGTCTCAACATATGCTAGCTACATAGTTCTGGAATGCAAGGAAGACTGCTAAGAATCATACCCTAAACTGGTAGGTGAATTCTCATTCTTGGGTTCACTCGGTGCTAATTTATACTCCCATCTGAAGTGACTGAACATGATTCAACTGACTATACAAGGACTGATTAACTTACTTCTGTTGACTGACGGAGTAGTACTATTATCTGAGAGTAAACTGAGATCATAAGATTTCTTGAGATTTCCTAAGTCATATGACTGACTGAGTTCTAAGGATTGTAGCTTGACTGGGATGATTGTGACAAAATGACATGGCTCTAGGTACACATCTATGTTTTCGGGTAAGAATACCCCCAGGACTCGATGGAAGGAAACCGACGCACATGACATGACTTGATCACATGTTTTGAGTCTACTATTCATAATATTGTATATAAGGGATGTTATACTAAGCATGGTTATCAACAAGGTATTGCATGGAAAGGATTTCATGTCTCATGGAAGTACTTGCACAAACTTAATATCTTGTTTATTTCAGAATCATACTAGAAGCAAATTTCAATAACATGGAAGTTCATGTGGAATCATCTTACGAGTTTACATAGCTGGTCATTTAAGTACTATGGGGTCAAGGGAACATGATTTTTAGCATTCTAGGCATTTTAACAAACACCTTGCATGCACACTTTGGGGCATAGATTTTCTCATTATTTTGAACCACCCAAATTCATGGATTTTAACTACAAGCATGCATACATGATGGAAATCAACTTAAATTAATATTCTGAAGCTTAAAAAATGATCATTAACATAAACAACATCACATAACAACAAGTAAATCAAATTTTCTCATTTAAAATCATGGTTCTTGAACTCTATGAACGAAAGGGGTCTATAGATGAACACTACGCATACCTAACTCAAGGTTCTTGATGTTTTTTAACTTGAAAGATTTGAAATTGTTTGATTTCTTGAATAATATTGGGTCTTGATCTTGAAGGTTAATTTTAGAGAGAAACCCTAGTTTTTTTTTGTGAAATAATAATGTGAAAAATTCCTGAATTCGGACTTATCTGGGTATATATAGGCGAGTGATAAGTGACCAAAATACCCCCTATTAAAATTACCGGGAAATAAGCTGAACGTGGTGTGTGACAGTCCATCAGACTCTTGGTGGACCATCATTTAGCCCATCAGACGTGAAGACGAAATGGGATTCACTAGATTATAAGTTGATGGCCTTGATGACGGTCCATCATAATTTTGATGGTCCGTCAACTCATCTGTCAGTCCTTATCTAGAAGCCATGTCTTGGCTGTGATGGTCCAAGTGGTGGTTCGCTACTAATTTGATGGTCAGTCAACTTAGTCATTAGGCCTTATCCAGAACGGGGTCCTTTAGCCTTTGCTGTGATAGTCCAAGTGGTGGTCCATCACTAATTTGGCAGTCCGCCAACTGGGCCATCGCACCTGGGCGATTCGGACAGTTCTGAGTAAAAATTCCATAACTTCTTCGTCTGATGTCAGATTTGGACAAAATTGGTATCGTTGGAAAGCTAACTCAATTTTCCATATGATAAAGAGTGAAAATCTCAAAACTACTGCATGTAAATCAAAATATATTTGCATTTCAAAGTAATTGCTAGCATTCTTATGATGATTTCTAGCTAGGACAAAGTCACGGGTATTACAATATCTCCCCCTTGAGAACATTCATCCTCGAATGAAACTGATAGACAGGGGAAACAATAATCTGAATATGAATATCTAGAATATGATCTCATGACAGACAAACTGGACATAACATATTAATTATGCATATCTGATGCATGATTATTTATTGGACTGATACACGTATGCATGACTGAATATGCAATGGCACTTGATACAAAATTTTTGATGGAACATGAACATGAAATGAAATACAAGTTGTATTGAACGCTGAACGTGAAACTGAGTAAGTTTAAGCAGGATTGTTACCTTGATCTTAATCTGAATTGGCGAGAAAGAGGTGAGGATACTTGGTATGTATATCTGCTTCTGCTTCCCAAGTAGCTCCCTAATGAGACTGATTTCACCAAAGAACTTTAACTAGAGGGACTTTTTTGTTCCTCAATGTACGAGTCTGATAGTCTAAGATTTCAACTGGTATCTCTTCATAAAAGAGGTTGTTCTTAATTTCAATGCTCTGAATAGGGACTACAACTGTTGGTTCACCTATGTACTTTTTGAGCAAAGTGACATGGAAGACTGGATGTACTGAGGCTAGATCTGAAGGCAATTTGAGCTCATAAGATACCTTGCCGAAGTGACTAAGACTCCTAAAGGGACCCACATAGAGGGAACTGAGTTTCCCTTTTTTGCCGAACCTCTTCACTCCCTTCATGGGAGAGATCATAAGTTAGACGTAGCCATTTAACTCAAACTCAAGATCCTTTCTATGAGCATCTACAAAAGACTTCTGTCGGCTCTGAGTGGCCCGAAGTCTCTCCCTAATCAACTAAACTTTTTCTAAGGCACCAAACACCAAATCAAGACCTATGACTGAGCCCCCACTGACTTTGAATCAACTAATTAGAGATCTACACCCCCGACCATAGACAACTTTAAATGGAGCCATCTAAAGACTAGAATGATAGCTATTTTTATGTGAAAATTCAATCTAAAGAAAGTGGTCATCCCAACTTTCCTTGAAATTAACAGCACACGCCCTTAGTATATCTTCAAGAGTTTTAATGGTCCTCTCTACTTGACCATCTTTCTGAGGATGAAACACTGTACTGAGATTGACTTGGGTACCGAGACCCTTTTGGAAAGCTTTCCAAAAGTGAGAGGTGAACTAGGTACCTCTGTTTGAGATGATAGATGAGGGAACACCGTGTAATCTAACCAACGCCTTGATATAGAGTTTGGCATAATCCTCGGCTGAATAAGAAGTACGAACAGGAAGGAAATGGGCTTACTTGGTCATTCTGTCTACAATGAACCAACTGAATCATGTTGATGACGAGTTCTAGGAAAACCTATCACGAAGTCCATGTTCACTTCTTCCCACTTCCTAGTAGGAATGGTGAACTCTAGCATGGAACCACTAGGTTTCTAATGATCTATCTTAACCTGCTGACATGTAGAGCAGTTAGCCATAAACTCTACAACATCTCTCTTCATCCCACTCCACCAATAGATTTCCCTCAAGTTGTGGTACATGTTAGTGGCACCTGGATAAATAGAGTATTGCACACCTTACGCTTCTAAAAGAATTCATTGCCTCAAGTTATCTACACCTGGAATGCACAAATGACCCTGACAACGAAGAACACCATCTCCCCCTTAGGAGAAAACCTAAACTTTCTGATTCTAAACTGACTCTTTTAGCTTGGCAAGGCTAGGATGCCTTTCTTAGTTTTCTTTCATCTCTGAAACTAAAGATGACTCTAAACTGCTCTAAATACATACACCACCCTCTGAAGACTCGACTAAGAAAATGCCTAGTCTCGTAAGCTGATGGGTTTCCTGAGCTATTTTCTTCTTGCTATCCTCAACGTGAGAAATACTACCCATGGAGGGTCTACTGAGAGCATCAGCCATAACGTTGGCCTTGCCCGGATGGTAACGGACACTCATGTCATAATCCTTCAAAAGCTCTAACCACTTTCTCTGGTAAAGATTGAGATCTTTCTGAGAAAAGACATACTGGAGGCTCTTATGATCTGTGAAGACATCTATATGAACTCCGTATAGATAATGCCTCCAAATCTTTAAGGCAAAAACTACAGCTACTAACTCAAGATCATGAGTAGGATAATTCTTCTCATAGGGCTTTAACTGTCTGGAGGCGTAGTCTATGACCTTACTATGCTGCATGAGAACACAACCTAAACGCACTCTAGATGTATCACAATAGACTACAAAACCGTATGAACATCTGGAAGAGCTAGAACTGGAGCTGAGGTGAGTTGAGTCTTTAACTCCTGAAAACTCTTCTAACATGAATTTGACCACTGAAACTTGACCTTTTTCTATGTCAATCTGGACATAGGAGATGAAATAGAAGAAAACCCTTCGATAAACCATCTGTAATAGCCAGCTAATACTAAGAAACTCTTGATATCTGATAGAGATACGGGGCGAGGCCAGTTTCTTTCTACTTCCATTTTCTGAGGATCTACTCTAATGCCATCACCGGAGACAATGTGGCCAAGCAATGCTACTTATCTTAGTTAAAACTCACACTTCCTGAACTTAGCGAATAATTGATAATCCCTGAGAGTCTAAAGAATAATTCTGAGATGGTCTAAATGATCACGCCCTATGCGAGAATAGACCAGAATATCATCTATGAATATTATGATGAACATGTCCAAGTACTGCTTGAACACCCGATTCATCAAGTCCATAAAAGTTGTAGGGGCATTGGTTAGATCAAAGGACATGACAAAAAACTTGAAGTGACCATACCGAGTACAGAAGGTTATCTTTGGAATGTCACATTCTCTAACTCTGGGCTGATAATAGACTAATCTGAGGTCTATCTTAGAGTAACTGGCACCCTGAAGTTGGTCAAACAGATCATCTATTCCTAGAATTGGATACCTATCCTTGACCATAACTTTGTTGAGTTAACGGTAATCGATGCACATCCTAAGAGAACCGTATTTCTTGTACACGAATTAGACTGGTGCACCCAATGGGGATACACTAGGCCTAATGAATCCCTTATCTAAGAGATCTTTCAACTGATCTTTTAGTTCCTTGAGTTCTGCTGGGGCCATTATGTTTGGCAAAATAGAGAAAGGCTTAGTATCTGGGAAAAGGTCTATGCCGAAATCTATTTCCCTTTTAGGAGAAATACTTGGAAGATCTTCGGGAAAGACATCAGAATATTCATTAACCACTGGGACTGATTCAAGACTGGAGATTTAGAATTAGAATCCTTAACATGCATGAGATGATACACACACCCCTTAGAAATCCTTTTCCTTACCTGGAGGTAAGAGACAAGCTAATCCCTTAAAGATAAACTGCTACCCTTCCACTCCAGGATGGGCCCATTCGAGAACTGAAATTGAACTATTCTATTTCTACAGTCGACTATGGCATATCAGGAATGAAGCCAGTCTATGCTAAGATTGACATTAAAATTAGTCATCTCTAACTCGACTAGATCTGCTGATGTGGATTTCTGAAATGTCATAACTGGGCATTTCTGATATACCCGCCAAGCTATGATGGTTTTACCCACTAGGGTAGAGACTAAAAAGGGCTCTACTAAAATTTCAAAACTGATTCTGAAATTGCCTGCTATGTATGGAGTAACAAAAGACAAAGATGCACCTGGGTCTAGCAAAGCGTAAAAATGAACATGAAAAATCTATAACGTACCAGTAACAATATTGGGAGAATTTTTTTAATCCTGTCTGGTCTGAAGAGCGTAGAGTCTATTTTGGCGTTGCCAACTAGTAGTACTGGAAGTGGCACTCTGCTGGTTTAGGTGACCAGACTGAGTTGTGGAATGATTTTACTGACCCTAAAGACCTGACTGCGGGCACTCTCTAATTATGTAGCCTGGCTTGCCTCAACTAAAATAGACATCACTACCGGCTTTACAAATACCTTGTGGTTCTTACCACAAGTCTGACAAAGGGGATTTATTCAGGTACAACTAACACAGCCCTAAGATTTAGAGCCTGGTGCTCTGTCTCTATTGCTGTCTCTAAATTTCAACACTGGCGCACTGATGGGGGAAGGGGCTGGAACGCTGGCTTTAGAATGAACTGGAACCGATGACTTGGGATAAAATTGTGAACGGTTTCCTCCCTCTAATTTGGGTTGAGAAAAACTGAAACTGCCTGTCTTTGCTCTCTTATTCTGCCTCTCCCTAGTCTTACCCTTCTACTCCTCTATCTTCTAAGCATGGTTCATAAGTTTGGCTAAGGTTATATCACTATTTAGTATCGCAGACCTACACTCATTTACCATGCTATCTTTCATTTCTGACACGAACTTACTCATCTTAGCCCTGTTGTCTGCAACCACACGAGGGGCATATCTGACTAGCTAACTAAATCTGAGAGAATACTTCTTAACCATCATATTTCCCTACCTGAGGTTGATGAAATCAACAACTTTGGCCTCTTTTATCTCTTGGGAAAAGAATCTATCTAAGAAAGCCGTGACAAATTCCTCCCACTCAATAGGACCTGCTCCATCTAACCTCTCGGATTTTCGCTGTTTGTACAAAGTGTGAGCCATATATTACAACTAATATATGGCTAACTCAGCACTCTGAACAGAAGTAACACCCATGAATTCAATGACCTTCTGGACTTAGTCAATGAACTCCTGAGGGTCTTCATCAGACTTAGACCCAAAGAAAGATGGAGGGTTTATTTGGGTGAAGTCCCAAATCCTAGCTACTATGGAATTTTCCACTGGATTGGCCGAATTAGCTGGTGGCCATTCTTTTTGGGTAGCCACAGACTGAGCAAGAGCGGTAAATGCAGCTCTAAAATTTTCATGAGAAACATGTTCGCCCAAAGGATCTTTGGGCTGGGGAGCTGGCTGTTTTCTTCTCTTTGGAAGCATATTCTAAAATAAGAGAAGGACAGATTAGACTGAGAGTTTAACTTGAGATTATGCTTATTGGCACGACATGAATTCTAAAAAATGGGAAACTGTTCCTAAAACATCTTATAGCCTCCTACAGATAAATATGGCGCGCAACACACCCATGCACAAGACTCTACTAGATGCGGCTTTCAAACTTTTTAGGACTCTATTGAACCTTAGGATCTGATACAAAGTTTTTAATGTCATGATTTTCTAAACCAGAATGCTACACAATACTTATGACCGTGAAGTACCACAAGCTAACCCATGATAAATATTTGTACCTATATACTATAATATATATATCATAGTAATACAAAAAACATAAACATATAGGCCATCAGGTTCAAATGCATAAAGAATCTGGTAAAATAACATCCATATGGGTGAAAGATAACCAAAACAACTAAAAACTGAATCAATTCTGAACTAAATCTTAAAGCCTCCAAATACTATCGTAATAAGGAGTCAAAGAAACATGTCTCCAACTAACTTTGTAAACTGATAGAGAACTAAAATAATAAATAAATAAATCAAATAATGTTATCCTTGAATGAAGAGGACTCACTAAAAATCTGTATACTAAACTATGACTGCTACTGCTGGTCTAGAACTCATGTCTCTGAACCTATGGTGTAATATGAAAAGAAAGCACCATAGCACACATGCGTCAGTACAACTGGTGTACTAAGTATACCAGTGAGGTGGGCAAATTCAAAGGGTTTACATACATGAATAATTCTAACTAACTGACTGATACAAACATGAGAGTAAAAACATACATACATAGTAATTGAGATTGTGAGTATGTGATATATAGATTTGTACGCTGATACATGGCTTACTGATAACTATCATGACTGAAACTATAGTTCTGATAGCATGAGGGACTATGTCTGATGGTCCTAAATCTGATAGAACTGTCTGAGTTCCATACTGTAACTAAAATTAACTATATCAAACAGTCCTGGTATACTAAAATCTGAAGAACTATTTAAGTTATTTTTCTCAGACTAATACTGAAACTATGGGAGGTAGTTGTTTAACCAACATGCCACAATAACTCGTATAGTTAGGTTGGGTTCCATTCTCTGCCCCGACTGGAGGGGTGTCAATATTTCGCCACTGGTAAGGACAGTTATGAGTGACCCTTAGCTGGTAGGTACTCGAAATGAGAGCGGTGGGAACCCTGAACTCACAGGTTAATCCACCTCATCAACCCTAATCTAACAGGTTAAGATGTCTCAACATATGCCGGCTACATAGTTCTGGAATGTAAGGATGACTACTAAGAATCATACCCTTCTCTGGTAGGTGAATTCTCATCCTTGGGTTCACTCAGTGCTAACTTATACTCCCATCTGAAGTGACTAAACATGATTCAACTGACTATACATGGACTGATTAACTTACTTCTGTTGACTGACGGTGTAGTACTATTATCTGAGAGTAAACTGAGATCATAAGATTTCTTGAGATTTCCTGAGTCATATGACTGACTGAGTTTTAAGGATTGTAGCTTGACTGGGATGAGCGTGACAACATGACATAGCTCTAGGAACAAAATTATTTTTTTGGGTATGAATGCCCCCAGGACTCGATGGAAGGAAACTGACACATATGACATGACTTAATCACAAGATTTGAGTCCACAATTCATAATATCGCACATAAGGGATTTTATACTAAGAATGGTTACCAATAGTGTATTGCATGAAAAGGATTTCATGTCATATGGTAGTACTTACACAACCTTAATATCATTTTCATTTCATAATCATACTAGCAGCACATATCGATAGCATGGAAGTTCATGTGGAATCATCTTACGAGTTTACAGTGCTTTTCATTTTAATACTATGGGGTCATAGGAACATGATTTTTTGCATTCTTGGAATTTTAAAAAATACCTTGCATGCACACTTTGGGGCATAGGTTTTCTCATTATTTTGAACCACCCTAATTCATGGGTTTCAACTACAAGCATGCATACGTCATGGAAATCAACTTTAATTAATATTCTAAAGCTTAGACAATTATCATTAACATGAACAACATCACATAACAACAAGTAAATCAAAGTTTCTCCTTTAAAATCATGGTTCTAGAACTCTATGAACGAAAGGGATCCATAGATGAATACTACGCATACCTGACTCAAGGTTCTTGATGTTTCTTAACTTGAAAGATTTGAAATCCTTTGATTGCTTGAAGAATATTGGGTCTTGATCTTAAAGATAAATTTTATAGAGAAACCCTAGTTTTTGTTTGTGAAATAATAATGAGCAAACTGGTTGAATTCGGACTTATCTGGGTATATATAGGTGAGTGATAAGTGACCAAAATACCTCTGTTTAAATGACCTGGAAATAAGCTGAACGTGGTGTGTGACGGTCTGACTGATGGTCCATCTGACTCTTGGTAGACCGTCATTTAGCCTATCTGACGTGAAGTAGAAATGGGATTCACTGGATAAGATTTGATGGCCTGGACGATGGTCCGTCAACTCATCCGTCAGTCCTTATCCAGAACATGGCTTAACTATTTTGGCTGTGACGGTCCAAGTGCTATTCCATCACTAATTTGACGGTCCATCAACTTAGCCGTCAGTCCTTATCTAGAATGGGGTCCTTCATCCTTGGCTGTGACGGTCCAAGTGATGGTTCGTCACTAATTTGGCGGTCCGCCAACTGGGCCGTCGCACCTGGGCGATTCCGACAGTTCCAAGTAAAACGTCCATAACTTTTTCGTCTGATGTTGGATTTGGATAAAATTGGTATCGTTGGTAAGCTAACTTAATTTCCCACATGATAGAGAGTGAAAATCTCAAAAATACTATGTGTACAAAAAAATAGATTTGCATTTCAAAGTAAGTCCTAGAATCCTTGTGATAATTTCAAGCTAGGAAAAAGGCACGGGTATTACATCTATGGGATGTGATCATAAAAATGTAAGGCATGTGTTTTCCATGAATCATCAGTCTAATTAAGATGGATATGGGATGAGAAATAATATTTTCATGGCATAGGAGAATACGAGCGCTCTCCATGTCAAATGATACTTCTAAAAACACTTAAATTTCGCAATGCTTCTCAAATAAGAATTCAACTATTAATACTACACTTCACTATTTCAATATTATAATTACCCAAAGAAATAAATAACTATAAGATCTTGGGTCTAACTATATATTTCTTCTATGTTAAAGCCTGACCCGATGTAAAAATGCGCTAGCTTAAGTTACGGGACCAGTACTCCACACACTTCTAGGAATACTACACCATCTTATAATTATAATCAAATGACATCATGTCTTTATCTAAGAGTAATAGCCATGATACAATGGTTTGTGTATCTATTTATCACAACATTCAAGCCTATCTTTACTACACCAACTTTATAAATCTCTTTGTCAAAAACCAGCTACCTCAAACAGTTCCAAAAATATTTTTATGACATGCCTCCTTTCTAACTATTTCACATAACAAAAGTACATCCCACTCCTTGATATTCATATATAACATTGGCTCGAGTTGTCATATCCCAACTTTCATAATAAAGAATACCTACTCTCTTATCTGAAACATTGCTATGGTTCCACAACTACTATTATATTAACATCTGGAGTATAATTAAGGAACTAGAGTACAAGCACTATGAATCGAATTTAAACTATTTGATAATAACTTATATTCATTGCACTCCTCAAGGTAGGGAAAGATATATAAGATACGACCTAAAAGGTAAAAAGGGTTTATATAAGAAACAACTAAATCATGAATAGAGGGTTGAAGCATGGACTTGGATATCATAGAGAACCCGAACCTTAGGCATAGGCACAATTTGATTATATAAGATATTGATACAATATCCTCTTAAACCAAACTAAGAATAATTTATTAAAAAAATACATTTACCATTACTCATTCTTGAAACTCAAAACCATGAGAACATTTAAGATCCACCTTAGTTCTTATCTTCTCCTTAAGTTGTATTACCCTGAAAGATTCTAGACACCTTTCAATCTCTTAGTTTTATATTTAAAGGGATCCATGTCATTATTATACACTAAGTACAAAACACTTACCCTTGTTTTAGACCCCAACAATTCAAGGATTTTATTTTTTGCCACCTCAAGTTTAAAAGGTTTATTTATGAGTTAACATATGTTTGGGGATGGTAAAATGGTCATCTGGGAGAGTTTCAAAAATTTAGACCTTGGAGATAGTAAGCCTCAGCGATTTGGGCATGTCATAGAGGACCATCTCCATGATATAATGGGTGTCATAGAAATTAGCCTCTACAATATCCATATGTAACAGAGGTTAGACTCCGTAATAACCTATATGCCCCATTCCCCATTAATTATCATACGCAAAACCCATCCCATTCCAAGAACATAAATTGATGTTTTCTTCCCAAGGATTCAAGGATTCAAGTTCTAAATAACAAAATTCTTCTTTAAGGATTTAAGTAATTACAGTATGTGGGGTATTCATCAATGGGTTCCTTCTACCCATTGTGTCCCAAAAATCCCTTTGGTTATAGTATGAAAATTTATCCTCTTTTATAAAAATATCAATTTTAATTGTGAATTTAATCCATATTTTCTTAGTAGTTTTGAATTCAAGCCATGCCAATAAGTTTTCCCATTTGAATTATGCGCTTATATGATTTAAGTTTCAATAACCCATATCATTTTCAGTTAATACCATGTAAGGTTTTCAAATTATGAACTAACTAGTTGAGCATGTTGTCATCTCATTTTTAACACGTCAGTATATTAAAATTCATCGATTTCATCAGTTTATTGAAATGTACTATGTTTGGGGTCTCTAAATCATGACTTCTTATAATTGTTTAAATGATGTTATAGTATTAAAGTATGATTTAGTACTTGTGGTTGGTAGACACCAATTACCTATATGTTTACATATGTTTTAAATTTTCAAGTAATAAGTCAGTCAAATCATGATTTTATTATCATGCTTAGTTTGTTATGATCAAGTTTATCACCATCAGTTATGAAGTCTAGTTGACCTTAATCATAACCAGTGTCAGTTCATTTGAGAGTAGTAATTAAGCATTATGTTATGACTAGGAAGTATCCTCGAGTTGTGATAAAACTTGGTATCAGAGCATAATATTTTAAAGTGTCCTTGGATATCTAAAAGTTACGTTGAGTAGAGTCTTGTGTATGAATATGAATCACGCCACACTTATGGGAAAGAGGCTATGATATATTTTAGTAAAGTTCCACTTCTTTTAGTATTCATGTCATTGAAAAGAGAATGAACTCTATTGAATTGCATTTTTAACTCGTACTTTATACATTTAGAGAAAATGCGTCCCTAAAGAAACAACAGTAGAAGAAATATGGATTAGAAAGCACTTCCACCTGTTTAGGAAGATCCCCTGACCATGTTTCTCACACCAAATTCAGGGCCAATTTAACAGCTTTGGCACATTCTGTGGCTACTCACAATAACGAGAAGGCTATTTTCCCAGCCAATATAGTGATGAATACAACTGCACCTAGGATCCAAAATTTTACTCAGATAAATCCCCCATTGTTTTATGGATTCAAGTCTAAGGAGAATCCGCATGAGTTTTTGGATAGTGTATTAAAAGTGATAGACATCATGGATATTACTACTAGTGAGAGTACTGACTTAGCTGCTTATCAATTGGAGGGAGTAGATATTATACCCCAATTTTCTAAACCGGAATGCTACACGGTGCTTATGAACCTGAAGGACCACAAGCTAACCCATGACTGATATCTATACCCTTACACTGCATAACATAACATAAAAATGTGGAAACATGTACTAAATGGCCATAAGGTTTAAATCTAAATAACCGTCTGATAACACAATGTCTGAAAATGGTATAATAATACCAAAACAATCCTATAATAATTGTCTGACATACTATAGTCTAGAAAACCTCTAACTATCTAAATGAGGAGTCCATGGGACATGTCCCCAACTAACTGCAACTACTGAAATAAACTAAAAAATGAAATAGAAATGAAATCATCATGTCCTTGAAGGATGAGGACTCACGTCTAACTCTTATTGCTGATACTGGAATCTACTACTGATCTGGAGCTTGTGCCACTAAACCTACGGTGTAACATAAGAGAAAGCACCATAGCACAAATGCATCAGTACGATTGAAAGTACAGAGTATACGAGTGAGGTAGGCTAAATGCAACGGTTATATGCCTGAACAATGCTGACTAATATGAACGTGAGAATACATACACATATACATAACTGTAACTGAACTAGTGGAGACACTGACTACTGACTCTGGATACTGACAACATGAGTGTACTAATACTGAGATACTGAATAGAAGAACGGTTGTGTCTGACAGTTCAAATTATGGAGAACTTGTCTGATTGACTGTTCCTAACAGTCCTGAAACTAAATACTTAGTATGTAAATCACTAATACGTGAGGAACTGATACTATATTACTAAATACTGAGGGAATAGTGCTATGTTTCTAATACATGATTAACTGTGTATGACAGTACTAATTATGAAGGATTGGTTTGGGTGACTATATCTGACAATCTAACTATAAAGTATTAATCTGATTGACTCTATCTGACAATCTAATTATAAAGTATTAATCTGATTGACTCTATCTGACAACCATGAATATGAAGAACAGATATGCTTGACCATATGTAACAGGAATGAAAACGAATACTAGTAATATAAGTTCTTAGAACTGGTAATAATGATAACATGAGTGACTGTATCTGAAAATCCTGAATATGGTGGAACTAGCTGAGTTTCGTATGATAGGTGACTGTAGCTGACAGTCCTGAAATCTGAAGAACTATCTGAGTTCTTTTACTTAGATTGAGAATGATACTGAAACTAAGACTGTAGGAGGTAATCATCTAACCGACATACCCTAAAACTAAACTAGTGGGGTCCAATCTTTGCCATGATTGGAAGGGTGTCAATACCATACCACGGGTAGAGACAACATGTGAGTAACCCTATTTTGTTTTTGGAAGCTCATTCCATCTGCCCTACTATCAGGTAAAATCAAGGAGTTAATTTAGCTTTATGGGTTAGGACATCTCAACCTACGCTGGCTACGTAGTTTTGAAATGCAAGGATTACTACTAAGAATAGTACCTTCTGACTCAGGTGTCTCCCCATCCTTTAGTTCACTCGGTGATAAATCATACTCCCAACTGAATAGACACTAAACTGTTTAACTGATCTGAACTGATTAACTAAACTGAGCTAATTAAATCAATTGACGCTAGTGGGATTTTTTAGCGAAGCTAAACTGAGTTCATGAGATTACTAATCTTACTGAGTACTGAGTTCGTGAGATTTCTGAGAGTGCTGAATTATGGAGATTTCTAAAGTTACTAAAAGCACTAGAATTTCTGAAGTTTTTGATATCACTGAGTACTGAGATTATTGAGATTAGCTGAGATTAACTGAATTTAACTGAGGTGGACTGAGTTACTGAACTTTCCTGAGTCACATGTTTGACTGAGTTCTATGGAACATGGCTTGACTGGGAGTATCATGAAAACATGAAATGGCTTTAGGCACACAACTATATTTTTTGGGTACAAGTACCTCCAGGACTAGATGGAAGGAAACTGACACACATGACTGACTTGATCATAAGAATGGAGTCCACAATTCATAATATCATAAGTAGGGGATTCCATTCTACATATGATTATCATATTCTTGAACATGAAAGATAATGCATATAACATGTTAATACTTGCATGGTTCTAGTTTCATGAGCATTCCATATCACAACAACCATATATAACAATTTGCATGGAATTCATGTTGAGTTGTAAGGAATAAAGCATGGAATTGTCAATTAAGTTATACTTAGCTATATTGCATGATTTCTACATTCTTAGGTATTTTATCAAAAACCTTGCATGCACCACTTTGGTCATAGGTTTATTCATGAATTCAATAATTGAAATAACCTAAAGTTCATATATTTCAACTAACATGCCATCCTAGTTTCATACAAACCCATAACGATTCTATCTTGATGTCATTCAACACATAAACAAGATCAACAATCAATTGAGAACATAACAAGCATGGAATATAGTTTACTATAGGGTTCTTGGACTTTATAGAGAAAGGGATTCCATGAATGAACACATTCATACATTAGTTCTTGATTTTTAAGATGATTGACAGAGAGATTCTTGAATTTAGATACCTTATTGAAACCCTAGCCTTGTTCTTGAGAGGATTTTGAAAAAAATGGCTATATTTTGGTGTAAATAAAGCAAAGTTCCATGTTCTTAACTTATATAGTAGTAGGGAAAAGGACCATTTTGTCCTTAAATATGTGACCTAAAAGTTGGAAAATTTTGGAAACATGCGATATACCATGCACCGCATGCTTTATTCCACCGCTGAATAGCATGCTAGGACCATGCGATATAGCATGCGTCGCATGCTAATCGCATCATGCTACTGTTTCAAAATCCAAAAATGCTTTAAATGGAATTTGAAAATTCCAAAACTCACCCGAGATGTACTACGACCCTGCCCCATTAAAATACAACTTGAAAATCCAAAAACGAAAGTTGGGAAGGTCATCAATTAAATCCTCGAAATTTGGAGGTCTAAAATAAGACTAAGTGTTTAATCTTGAACACTTAGACAAATTTTATAAGTCTTTGGATCTTTCATGGAGCTTAGAAAGCTTAATGAGCTGAACTGTAGACTAAGCATTTTACGGGGTATTAGAATATCTCTACCTTGGGAACATTCATCTTCGAATGAGACTGACTGAGAGGGGAAATAATAAGTTGAACATTAACTGAACATGAATGACTTAAACATGATCTCATGACTGACGTGACAATTAAGTTGATTCATACTGAACATTCATATCTGATGCATGGTTAATTGATTTATGAATAAAGGACTAAATGTTCTAATAATTAAATTTCTTAGAAAAAGAATGCATATCTGATTCAAAAATTGATAAGTTAAATCCATGCATATTTGATGCCTGATTATATGACTGACATGATACGTGAATGCATGAATGAAATTACTGATAAGTTGATCACACATATCGATACGTGAATACATGACAGGACTGACTCATAAACATGGGCTAAACATGCAATGGTAAAGATACCAAGTTTGAATAGGAAATCGAGCATGGAATAGAATACCAAGTTTGGTACTAAAATCTATACATGAGAACAAGTAAGTTCAAAGAAGAATGTTACCTTGAACTGATAATACTGATGAGTCTGAGATTAGTTTCTCAATATGCATGAGCGGAAATATGAGAACTTAACTGGCGGAAACATGAGAACTTAACTGAGTCTGGAACGTGATACATGAACTAAACTGAGTCTGTAATGCATGAAAAAGTATCGTGAACTGAACTGAGCTATTGAATACATGACTTACTACAAAGTTTTAGAGCTAGAGGGTCGTCTTATAGGTGACACTTTATCCAAGATAGATTCATCAAAGAAAATGGCAAGTTTAAATCATGAAAGTTTGGGGGCTATAGTGTATCTTCCCCTTGGGACACTATGTCCCTTGAAGAATGCTAAACTTTATAGAGATACTGGGGTGATGCTCAAGGCACTTAGGTATGAAATCATGACTGAAGATCTAAAACTGAAGCGTGATGCACAAATGCATACACATACTGACTTATTTGATTAACTGAGTAACTGGTAACTGAATGTTAGATATGTAAGGCTAAACTGTACTTAATTTGAATAACTGAATTAAAACTATGGAGTATCATACATAGGGGTAATAGCTAAATGAAAAACATGAGGAGGCTGAACATGGACTTTGTGAAAGCTGCTTTACTTCAAAATGAAAAACCAAGCATATTACATGATTTGGAAATATTCCATAGACTGAGGTATTGGAATACCTATAACTGAGTAGCTAATAACTGTATGCTATGGTTAAGAAAGTCTAAAACTGAACTGAATTTCTAAGTTGAATACAGATCTGAAGCTGACACTATAACTTAAGACTGTAACTGGGATCTATTCTGGAACTAAATGCTGGGTCCCGATAACTGAATACTGAAACTGAAGTTTTGACTGATACTGAAGTGCTTAATTATAAGACTGAGCACTAATTACTAAGTGTTGAGTACTGAAAATATAACTGTGATGGAAACTGATTTATGATAGTCGCATAATTAAGGCTGACATAAGTCAAGGATCTAAATATACATTCACACTCTGAATTTTTTTCCAATTTCTAAGTACTACCTCTTACTTGCCCTTTGCTTGCATACTAACAGGATATTCAAGCCTATCTTCGTATATATACCCTCACATAAACATGTATGTAATAATCTGCTCTTAACATGAAACATTAACTATCTCCCATCTAAGCAATTTCTCAACACTAAACTATTCTCATAAAGATAGCTCATGAAGGGTTAAATCAGGAGAACCTAAAACATGAATGGATACTGGCTGAACTTCACACATGACTGAAACCTGAGGAATAGAATATCAAAAACATGAATGTAACAAATAGGTCATAACTGAGTATATACATGACATAGTCTGAATTTATTTGGTCAGTAGGGGCGTAGCATGAGTCATGGAAACTGAGTATACTAGAAAACATGAAATGTGTACATGAGTCATGAGCTGCATGACTTGAGTCTTGAATTTCTGAGTTCATGGAACATGATTTGTAACACTGAGTGATCTAGAATTGAACTTTCTATACTATGAACTAAAAGCACCCACAATTCAATGGAACTATGTGAACATAAGCTATATCCATGGAATATGAGGCATAAAGCATGCATAGGCACTATGCTGACTGAAGTATGACGCTTTATGCTAAGATAAGGATGGATCAGGAATCGCCTTCCCTAACTTCTTTTTTGTACATACAGGCACTACTACTGGAATCTGAGAGCCCGACTTGGTTAATTGATCTATCATCTCTCCCTTAGATTTAAGCCATCATCATATGTCTGTGAACATAAAACTAATCTCTAAACTTCACTAAAATTATCATCACATACTTACACTCTGATAAACACATGCTCGCCTTACTAAACACATCATCTACCTCTGTTTCCTCACATACTACTAATATCACATTCACACCTTCATGCTTAATTTCATGTCAATAAACTTAAATTTCTAACTCACACTTTTCAAGCCTACTGATTCATTATAACACAACTATCACTATGAATACAATACATAGTCTATTCAATCTGGATATCGAATCCCAACTTGTCTACTGCTAATCTCCTGGGTTTATGCTTTTAGCACTGGGTCACATGCCATCATAAGATTTTGAGAGAAGATCAAATGCCATATCTAAATCTAGGTTCAAGAATGTATTCTCATGATCATGAATGAGATTTGTACAACTTTGGAACACAAAGAAACTGATGGGATGCTATCTGAGAAAGCCCTATCTTTAGCACTTGAGCTTCAGTATTTTTGTTAACTTAGAAGTAAGGTAAAGATGACATGAGGGGAGAATGATGAGAATCAATGTGAGTTTCTTAGGAAACCTTTATATTGCATGATCTGGAACATAAAAGAAGGGAAACTATTCCTAAAACATCTCATAGCCTCTTACACATAAGTGTGGTACACAACACACGCATGTACAAGACTCTACTAGATACAAATTTAAGACTTCCTAGGACTCTATTGAACCTATCTCTGATACAAATTTTGTAATACCCCAATTTTTTGAACCGAAATTCTACACGATGCTCATAACCATGAAGGACCACAAGCTAACCCATGACTGATATTTGTACCTGTACACTGCATAACATAACATAAAAATGCTGAAACATGTACTGAGTGGCTATAAGGTTTAAATCTAAATAAATTTCTGATAACACAATGTCTGAAAACGGTATAATAATACAAAAAAATCCTGAAATAATTGTCTGACATACAATAGTCTAGAAACCCTCTAACTATTTTAATGAGGAGTTCATGGGACATGTCTCAAACTAACGCTAACTACTGAAATAAACTAAAAAATGAAATAGAAATGAAATCATCATATCCTTGAAGGATGAGGACTCACGTCTAACTCTGATTACTGATACTGAAATCTACTGCTAATTTGGAGCTCGTGCCTGTGAACCTATGGTAAAAAATAAGAGAAAGCCCCATACCACAAATGCGTCAGTACGATTAAATGTATTGAGTATATGAGGAAGGTAGGATAAATAGAAGGGTTATATGCATGAACAATGCTGACTAATATGAACGTGAGAATACATACACAGATACGTAACTATAACTGAACTCGTGGAGACACTGACTACTGAGTCTGGATACTGACAACATGAGTGTACTGATATTGAGATACTGAATATATGAACAACTATTTCTGAAAATTTGAATTATGGAGAACTAGTCTTATTGACTGTGTCTAACAGTCCTGTAACTGAATACTAAGAATATAAATCACTAGTAAGTGGGGAACTGATACTATATTAGTATATACAGAGGGACTAGTGCTATGTTACTGATACATGAATAATTGTGTATGACAGTCCTGATTATGAAGGACTTGTCTGGGCGAATATATCTTATAATCTAATTATAAAGTATTAATTTGATTGACTGTCTCTGACAGCCATGAATATGAAGAACTGATATTCTTGATCATATCTGACAGTCATGAAAATGAATACTAGTAATATAAGTTCTAAGAACTGGTAATAATAATAACAGGACTGATTGTATCTGATAGTCCTTAATATGGTGGAACTAGCTAAGTTTCGTATGGATTGGTGACTGTAGATGACAGTCCTTAAATCAGAAAAACTATTTGAATTCTTTTACTGAGACTGAAAATGAGACTGAAACTGAGTCTATGAGAGGTAATCATCTAACCGACATGCCCCAAAACTAAACTGGGGGGGTCCAATCTTTGGCCTGATTGGAAGGGTATCAATACCCTGCCACGGGTATAGACAACATGTGAGCAACCTTATTATATTTTTGGGAGCTCATTCTGTCTGCTCTACTATGAAGTAAACTCAAGAAAATACTTTAGCCCAATGGGTAGGGACATCTCAACCTACGCTGGCTACTTAGTTCTGGAATGCAAGGATTGGTACTAAGGATCGTACCCTCTGACTCAGGTGTCTCCCCATCCTTGGGTTCACTCGGTGTTGAATCCTACTTCCAACTAAATAGACACTGAACTAGTTAACTGATCTGAACTTATTAACTGAACTGAGGTGATTAACTATACTGACGTTAGTGGGATTATTTAGCAGAGCTAAACTAAGTTCATGAGATTACTGATCGTACTGAGTTCATGAGATTTCTAATAGTGCTAAATTATGGAGATTTTTGAAGTTACTGAGAGCACAAGAATTTTCAAAGTTTTTGATGTCACTGAGTACTGACATTACTGAGATTAGCTGAGATTAACTGAATATAACTGAGGTTGACTAAGTTACTGAACTTTCCTGAGTCACATGACTGAATGAGTTCTATGGAACATAGCTTGACCGAGAGTATCATGAAAACATGACACGGATCTAGGCACACAGCTATATTTTTCGGGTACAAGTATCCCCAGGACTCAATGGAAGGAAACTGACATACATGACTGACTTGATTATAAGAATGGAGTCCATAATTCACAATATCATAAGTAGGGGATTTCATTCTACACATGATTATCATATTCTTGAACATGAAAAATAATGCCTATAACATGTACATACTTGCATGGTTCTAGTTTCATATGAATTCCATATGACAACAATAATACATAACAATTTGCATGGAATTCATGTTAAGTTATAAGGGATAGAGCATGGAATTGTCATTTAGGTTCTACTTAGCTATATTGCTTGATTTCTAGTCTCTTAGGTATTTTATCAAACACCTTGCATGCACCACTTTCAGCATAAGTTTATTTATAAATTCAATAATTCAAATAATCCAAAGTTCATATATTTTAACTAACATGCCATCATAGTTTCATACAAATAAGTAAAGATTTTATCTTGAGGTCATTCATCACATAAACAAGATCAACAATCAATTGAAAACATAACAAGCATAGTATATAGTTTAAAATAGGATTCTTGGACTTCATGGACCAAGGGAGTTCATGAATGAACACATGCATACCTTAGTTCTTTATTTTGAAGAAGATTAACAGAGAGATTCTTGAATTTAGATCCTCTATTGAAACCCTAGCCTTGTTCTTGAGATGATTTTGAGAAAAAAGGCTATATTTTGGTGTAAATAAAGCAAAATTCCGTTATATAGTAGTAGGGAAAAGGAACATTTTGTCCTTAAATATGTGACCTGGAAATTGGAAAATTTTGGAAGCATGCGATATACCTTGTGTTGCATGCTTTATTCCACCGCAGAATATAATGCTTCGCATGCTCTATTGCATGCTAGGACCATGCGATATAGCATGCTAATCGCATGATACTATTATTTCAAAATCCAAAAATGCTCTAAATGGATTCCAAAAATTTCAAAACTCACTCGGGATGTACTACGACCTTTCCCCATCACAACGTAACTTTAAAATCAAAAAACTAAGGTCGGCAAGGTATTCAAATAAATCCTCGAAGTTTGTAGGTCTAAAATGAGACTAAGTGTTGAATCTTGAACACTCAGCAAAATTTTCTAAGTCTTGGGATGTTTCATGGAGCTTGAAAAACTTATTGAGCTGAACTGTAGACTTAGGATTTTATGGGGTATTACAACAACTCATACTTGGTTTAAACAGTGGAAGGAAGACAGAAGTGTTGAGGTAGGGCCTACGTAGTTGGAAGAGTTTGCTATGACCTTTTTAGTAAGTTTCTTCCTACTAGAGTTGAGGGAGGCTAACATGAGTATTAGGCAGTACTCACTAAAGTTTACCTAGTTGGGGAGGTACGATCCTACTATAGTGGTTAACTATAGGTTCAGGATGAGTAATTTTATGTCTGGTGTGTGTTACAATATAATCAAGGAATATAGAAAAACCATGTTGATTAAGGAGATAGACCTTTCTAGGCTGATGGTTTATGTTCAAAAAATTAAGCAGAAGAAGCTAAAAGAGAAGAAAAGAAAGAATAGGAGGCAAAAATAGGTAGCTTCTACTTCTTCCAGTTGATGTCAAGTAGTGGAAATTGTTCTTAATTTTGCCAAAACATTTTAGATCCAGCCTCATATTTAGCAGTGCGCCAGTGCCTAAGTTCTAAAAAGGCAATTGGGATAAAGCACCAACCTCTAAGTACCAAGGAAGCATAAATAGTGATTGTACCAATCCACTTTACAGGAAATATGGTAAGAAACATTAGCGAGAGTCAAGGAAAGGCAGTGATGTGTGTTTGGATGTAGCCATCTAGGCTACAAGATCAGGTATTTCCTATTGGTTGGTTAAAAGGGAAAGGATGTTCCTTAATAGTGTTAGTCCAATTATTCATCAGCTCTATCAAGTCTCCCAAATCAGCACGGTACCACCTTTAGTCGGGATAAATTTGTTAAAACTGACTTTATGCACTCCATACCCAGCATAATGAATAGAGTTCTCCTGATATGGATACGGGTACTTTACAAGTCTTCTATCTTCATATTTATGCATTGTTAGATAGCAGATCTTTACTTTTCTTACTGAATTCATATATAGCTATAGACTTTTGTATCTGATAATTCTCAACTTACTCGTCAATTTAGTGCAAGACGGTCGTCGTCAATATATTTATGAAACTTTGAAGTCATGGTTGAATCCATAGAGAACAATGTGAGTGGCGATTAAACTAATTTGAAACTATAGATATAAGTTGACTTCAAAAAAATGATAAAAAAAGACAAAATGAGGGTTTTCAATGATCAAACAAATGTTAATGTTTTAACTTGCTTCAGAGCTTAAAACAAAAATTACAATGGTTCAAATCAATGATAGAGAGGAACTAGGGTTGTGATCACTATGATTATTAATCCCCATTAAATAATAACTATAGTGTTGGGTTCTTATGACTTGTGGGAAACACCAAATTATCAATTTCAACTGTCCATCTAAGTTTTTCTCAACCTACTTAGATGTTGAACTCCTTAATTCTCTCGAACTTAGGAAATCATTATATTCATATTGATTTTATCTCATTGATCAATCTTGTTACAACATTAATCATTAGATAGGAAAATAACCTTCTCGAATCCTCGTTGATAATTCACTACCTTTAGTTTATTTCTCTGTTTGAGCAAACCAACATAAGGCGAGATTTATTGTTTGCAACCAACAGAAAATAATTAATACAAAAGAATTATCAAAATGTTCCCAGAATCACTCAAACCCTTGCCAACTATTAAATAGATGGAGGAATAATCATAGATCCCACAAGCCTAGTTTTGGATTTTAGTTCCACATAAAAGACAAAGCGATAACAATAACTGAATTCATAATTCAAAGTGATTAAACTTACAAAAGATGTATTCAAAAATTGATTCTCTTCCCAAATTCAAAAAAAAATCCCATAACTAAATCAAAGAGTTGAATATTGAATTCTAAGTTAAGAGAGTAAAAAGAGGTAAAATATCATTTGGAATGAGTTCCAGCCATTTCAAGTTGTCCCAGATGATGAATAAAACCCTTGAAGCTGCTAAAAATTTGAAATTAAAAATTCAGATGTTCGCACCTTAGGTAATGACATATGTATCATAAATTTGACGACATGTGTGATGACATGTGTGACGACTTATCAGAAATCTGATAACTTATGAGAGAATGTCATCCGACATTCCGCCCATGTTTGATGACTTATCATAAATCTGATGACATGTGTGAAGACATATGTGATGACTTATCACAAATATGATAAATGTCGTCAGAATTGCTTCTCCTTTCTTGTTCTCTGCCTATGTATGACGACATGGTCAGATAACTTATCACAAATCTGATAGCTTATCAGACCAAGTCGTTAGATAAAATCTTTTAAACTTAATTTCTTGTTTCTTTTACCAAAAATCATCCTTCTTGTCGTAGATTTTATAGATTCTCATGCATCTTGACTTTTACTGCAATATCAAAGAGAAAACAATTAAAAATGACAAAAATTACTGAAGACTTTACAATTTTTCATAGTTAAAAGCCTCAAATATGTTAGCATCTGCTCACACATCAACATCCTCAACTTAAAACAATTGCTTGTCCTCAAGCAACTAAAACAGAACCAAGAGGATAAAAGTACATTCGGCAGTCAACCATCTATATTATCTTAAAGCATCTTCACCATCTCCAAGGTCACTTAATTTAAAAAAAAACAACTGTGCATATTATTGAAGAACAACAATGTGACACACAGGAATCAAGATATGGAATCAAATTAGCCATAGTAACTATGCATATATATAAATTACGCTACCTAAACAAGTTGGCAACTAGCAATACAACCAATGTACCCTTACAATAAACTAGTCACTCCACACTTATTTATGAAATCAAGCATGTAAATGTAGGGACGGTCAAGAAACACTCACTCTCAGATAGAAGTTACAGTCAATGTATGTCAAATACCATAAGCTTGCCCTTATTTTCATTACCGAAGCTTTTAGACTATTAACTTAGGATCACTATAGGACTTTTCATTAGCTTGTAATGTAGGCTTGAGGCTTGTATGATACACATGGATATTTAAAGTATCTAAGCATCCTTGGCACTACACTTTATTTGGGGTCTCACTTATCAAGCTTTACCTTATTTCTCCCTTTTTTTATTAAGCAAATTCAGGATGGGTGTGGTTATTTAGTCATTCATTTTCTCTAGTTCAAAACTTTTCTTTTCTCATTCTTTTCTACCACACTGAGCCTTGCATATATTTTTTTTATTTCCCTTCCTCATAATCACTTTACATCATGCACCCCTAAGATAGTCACCCTCAACTTAGGCTATTTGCCTAAGTCAAAGTGCACAATATCCAAGAAGGACCATTGTGATACAAATAGAAAGGTGATAGGTATAATAAAAACAATAGGCATTCAGGCTTAAAATCAGGATCAAGGGATATTATTCACCCATCAAAGGTTATTTCGGATAAAAGTGGACTAATATCAACAATGGCCTATGATCCTTTCTTAACCGCTATCCTATAACCAAGGCAAGTTCTAAAATTAACACACAACGGGAACTAGGTAGTATCTCACACACACATGGCACAAAGGTACATCACAAGCTTCTACCCATTTGGTTTATGCAATTGTTAGCAGTGATTATCTTGTCCCTAGTACTAATTCCATAAAAAAATTAATAGCAATCACATATATATACACATCACACAGTTACCAGATAGACAATTTGGAGAGGTATTTATCATTCCAATAATAATCAACAAAAATATTTCAACTGTCCTAGATACTTATGCTCCCCCTAGTTAACCACAACACATCACAGAACAAACACAATATGCCTAAACATGTCGGCTCTACTGCAAACAAGACTCCAGGGAAATGAGGCACGACGACAAAAACCCCAAGAGAACATCAACACCCATACATAGCCTCACCCTCAACTTAAAATCATGCAATGTACCCAATGCATCAAACCAAAATAAGTGAGTTAGAAACATACCTGTGGCACCATGGGTATGAAGATGTGATGTCAATCACATAATATGAATACAAATAATAGAATACCGTGGGTTGCCTCCCAAGAAGTGCCTAATTTGGTGTCGCAGCACACCCCAACTCAAATTTTTCCTCCAACTTAAGGATATGAATTTCACGGCCAACTTAGAGTCCATCTTCTAACCTCAATCATATAGGGTGGTACAAAAATTAAGAAGTCGAGTAATAGAGTGAGCGTGGTAAACCATTCGGCCTTAAAGTGAGGTGTGTTTTAACATTTCTTATTAATAATAAAGTAAAGAATATAGGATTTTTGTTCCATATCTTCACACTCTTCCACTATTTTAAATGATTTCACAGAAAAGATATCACCTAAACATAATGCAAAAAAATACTTCGAGTAAGGCCCAACTAATTCTACTTCAAAATTTACACTATCTACTTCACACTCACTTTTATTCACCTTCTCAATGTTAGTCTGAAGATCCAGATGACAATCGAGTGTTTGCGATTCTTGAGTTTTCTCCCCAAATTGGCTAATCTCCTCCTCATATTCTTCTTTGTTTAGCCACTATAAAAATGATCGGAGTTGTAAGTCCTTTAGCTCTGCCCATATCTGTTCTTGATTCTCTAACATTCATTTCATCAATTTGTTTGCTTGAATCATGACAGCAAACATATCTTCAGTATTATTACTTTGACCACAAGCCAAACACCAAGTTACAATAAGTAGGAAAGTATCCGCATCATATTGTGAAGGTCCCATCAATGCACTTCCAGGTAAATTTGGATAGCAAGCCTCAAAATATGGTCCCCATAATAATAAGAAGAATTGTCACAAGAATCGTCATCACTCAAAAAACCATCTATCGACGCTGACATCTCAAGAAAGGTGTGAGAAAAATAAAAATAAAAATAAAAAAAAATAAACTAAACAAATATTTACAAGTTTGAATTCAAGCAAGTAAACTAAAATTCCAAACCAACTCAATACACCAAATTGTTCCCCGACAATGGCGCCATTTTTTATAATGCTCAACTTATACGTCAATTTAGTCCAAGGCAGTTGTCGTCAATATATTTACCCTACTTTGGAGTCGGGGTCGAATCCATAGGCAACAATGTGAGTGCCAATTAAACTAGTTTAAAACTACACCTACAAGTTGAATTCAAACAAATGATACTGTAATACCCCGTATGTTTCTAAGCTAGGAGACAAACTATTTTTCCTATGTATGAAACCTCTTATCCTATGAGTAACATTTTAGTGCATAACTTACAATGAGTATCCTAGAAATAATATAGCTTATGATGTATTAAGAATGTCCATATCAGTCACTTAAGGTAATACAAGCTAAGAGTTTTTGAATCCATCAAGTTTTAGTATTAGATTTTGCAAGGGTCAACTTTGAATGAGTATAACTCGATGTTAATATGGTATTTTTGATGATTTAGACCTAACGAATTGTAGAGAATTGAATTATCTTTTCAACGATACCAATTTTTCCTTAATCCAATATTCGAGTGAAAAGTTATGCCCATTTTCGTGAGAGACAGTAAGGATAGGCGATTGGTTAGGCACCACCCAACCAAACTTAGGTGATTGGTTTGGCGCTGCCTAAGTTAATTCCAGGTGCCAAAAACACTCTGTTTTGAGTTATTTTGAGGGTAATTAAGTATTTTAACACTCCTTACATGTCCCTAAACTTAACCCTACGAAATAAATAGCTTCTAAACAAATTACAACCTTATTGACATCTCAAAGCTCATCATCCAAGAGCACTAAAAGAGAAAAACAACTAGGGTTTCATAATTTATCTTGAAGATCAAATTTCAAGGAAATTCCTCCATCAATCATCAAGAACCTCCCTTCCAAGGTATGTCTAGTGTTCATCTATGGATTCAATTCGTTCATAGAGCTCAAGAATCATGCTTTTAAATGTTGTTTTCTAAACTTTTTGTGGTGATATGAATATGTACATGTTGATGATGGATGTTTAAGTTTCAAGATGATATCTAAGGATATTTTCATGAAATATATATGGTTGTTGGTTGAATATCATGAACTTTGGGAGGTTTAATATAATGAAATTATAAAATCCACCTATCCCTTAAAGAATGCATGCAAGGTGTTTGATAAAATTCCTAGGATGCTAGAAATTCCTATTTACATGATTCCATGATATTCACATGACAAGTCGATGTTAGCTATACACTTCAATATGAATTTCCATGATAATTAGGTATTCTTATGGTAGTGGCATGAAGCATGTATGATGATGAAGGTATGAATTATGTATACGAATTATATCCATGCTTTCCCTATCATGTTTGAGATGTTGAATAAATACATGAAGTATAATATCCCCAAACCATTACAATATGAACTAAATGTTACATGTTGTCGTTCCCTTATGCTTGAATGGTTTCCATGTAATTGCTATGAATAGTATATGTTGTCGGAATGCCCATGATATTTGAATGTGAGATTTATGACTTGATTATAAGCATTCCTATTCATGATAGATATTATGATGACCATGTACTTCATGAAATCCCCCACTCATGTATTATGGATTTTTATTGATGGTTGTGTACTCAAGAATTTCAAGTTGTGTCTATTTTCTTCCATCGAGTCCTGGGGGTACTTGTACCCAAAATATATAGTTGTGTGCCTAGAGCCATGTCATGTTGTCATGATACTCTCATTCAAGCCATGATCTATAGAATTAAGTCAGTCATGTGACTCAGAAAAACTCAGAAATCTCAGTTATCTCAGTAGTCCAGTAATCTCAGTGCTCAATAACCTCAGCAACCTCAGTATTCACATTCAATCTCAGTAACTTCAATATTCTCAACCAGTCCTCAAAACTCAGTACATTCCATCAGTCATCGGAATCCAGTAAACTTAGTTTAGCTCTGCTAAACAATACCAGTAGTATCAGTCCAGTTAATCAGTGTCAGTTCAGCTAATCAGTTCAGTTCAGTTATTCATTTCAGCTTAGTTATTCAGTTTAGTATCCTTTAGATGGGAGTATAAGTTAGCACCAAGTGAACCCAAGGATGGTAACTCACCCACCAATTCAGGGTGTGATTCTTAGTAGTCATCCTTGTGTTCCAGAACAACACAGCCAGCATAGGTTGAGAAATCTTAACCCGTCAGATTAGGGTTGATGAGGTGTCTTAACCCGTCAGTTTAGGGTTCCCACCATTTTCATTGAGTACCTGCCAGTATAGGGTTCTCACAGTTGTCCTTACCAGTGGCGCGGTATTGGCAACCCTCCAGTCGGGGCAGAGATTGGACACCAGCTTAGCTATTATAGCGTATTTGGGGCATGTCGGTTAGATAAATACTTCCCACAATTTCAGTTATAGATTTTAGGACTATCAGCTATAGCTACCTACTCTCAGTAAAGAACTCAGATAGCTCTTCAGATTTTAGTATATCAGGGCTGTCAGATACAGTCAACTCAAAAATAGAATGGAACTCAGATAGTTTCCTTCAGATTTATAGACTGCCAGATATAGTCACTTATGCTATCAATCACAATAGTTATCATAACTCATGCTATCAGTACTCAACTTCAGGACTATCAGATATAGTCAATCAGACCAATTCTTTATAATTCAAACTATCAGAAACAATCATTCATTATCGGTAATGCAATATCAGTCTCTTAGTATTCAGTAATATAGTATCAGATCTATCACTTGTTATTGATTTACATATTAATATCAGTAAACTCAGTCTTTCAAAATCTTATTATCAGTACACTTATGTTGTCAGTATTCAGACTCAGTAGCCAGTATCTCCACGAGTTCAGTTACAGCTACGTATGTTTGTATGTACTCTCACATTCATATTAGTCAGTATTGTCCATGCATATAAACCTTTGCATTTAGACTACCTCACTCGTATACTCAGTACATTTAGACATACTGACACATTTGCGCTATGGTGCTTTCTCTTATGTTACACCATAGGTTCAGAGGTATGATCTCCAAATCAGCAGTAGATTCCAGGATTAGTAGTCAGAGTTAGACGTGAGTCCTCATCCTTCAAGGACATGATGATTTCATTTCTATTTCAGTTTTCAATTTATTTCAGTAGTTGGAGTTAGTTGGGTACATGTCCCATCAATTCCTTATTCAGTTTAATTAGAGGCTTTCGGACTACATGTTAGATTAGATGTTCAGACTTCAGTATTTATGTTCCTTTTTGGTATTGTTACACCACATTTTTCAAAGATGTATTAGTATTGAACCTTATGGCCTTACAGTTCATGTTTCCGCATATTTTATGAGATATTATGCAGTTTACAGGTATAGATATCAGTCATGGGTTAGCTTATGGTCCTTCGGGGTCATGAACACCATGTAGCATTTTGGTTCAGAAAATCGAGGCGTTACAGATACGATAAGACAAAATGAGGGTTTTCAATGATCAAACAAATGTTAAAGTTTTAATTTGCTTTAGAGCTCAAAACTAAAATTTCAATGGTTCAAATCAATGATAGAGATGAACTAGGGTTGTGATCACTATGATTATTAATCCCCATTAAATAATAATTGTAATATGGGATTCTCATGACTTGTGGGAAACACCAAATTATTAGTTTCGATAGTCTATCTAAGTGTTTCTCAAACTACTTAGATGTTGAACTCCTTAATTCTCTCGAACTTAGGAAATCATTCTATTGATACTAAATTTATCTCAATTTGATCAATCTTGTTACAGCATTAATCATTAGATGGGAACTTAACCTTCCCAAATCCTCATTGATAATTCACTAACTTTAGTTTATTTCTCAATTCAAGGAAACCAACATAAGGTGAGATCTATTGTATTCAAATAGCAGAAAATAATTAATATAAAAGAATTATCATAATGTTCCCACAATCACTCAGACACTAGCAAACTATTAAATCCATAGAGGAATAATTATAGATCTCACAACCGTAGTTGTGGGTTTTAGTTCCACATGAAAGAGAAAGCGATAACAATAACTGAATTCATAATTCAAAATGATTAAACTTACAAAATATGTAGTTAAAAACAAATTCTCTTTCCAAATTCAAGAAGAATATCCCACGTCAAAATCAAAGAATTGCCTATTGAATTCTAAGTTAAGATAGCAAAAAGAGGTAAACTTACCTTTGGAATGAGTTCCAGCCATTTCAAGATATCCCAGATAATGAATGAAACCCAAGAAGCTATTGTTTATATCCGTAACTTAAGAAAACATTGAAATTAAAAATTTAGATTTTTGCCCCTTAGGTGAAGACATGTGTGATGGCTTATAAAAAATCTGACGACATATGTGACGACTTATTACAAATCTTATAACTTATCAGAGAATGTCGTCAGACCTTCTACTCATGTATGGTGACATGTCTGATGACTTATCCCAAATCTGATGACATATATGATGACGTATATGACGACTTGTCATAAATCTGATATATAACTTATTAGAAAATGTCATCAAAATTGCTTCATCTTTCTTTTTCTCTGCCTATGTATGACGTCAAGGTATGATAGCTTATCACAGATATGATAGCTTATCAGACCAAGTCGTTAGATAAAATCTTCAAAACGTAATTTCTTTCTTCTTTCAATAAATATCATTCTTCTTGACGTAGCTTTCATAGATTCTTATGCATCTTGACTTTTATTGCAATATCAAATATTAAACAATCAAAAATGACAAAACTTGCTTAAGACATTACAATTATTCTCAATTAAAAGCCCCAAATATGTTAGTAGTTGCTCACACATCAGTATCATTCCTGACATATTAGTTGAGCCTTTCTCAGTGTCTACCCTAGTGGTAATTCTATTGTAGCTAGATGGGTATACATAAATTGCCTTGTCATACTATGTTAGAAATTTACTAACCTTGTAGAGGTAGAGATGGTTGATTTTGATATCATTCTCAGCATAGATTAGCTCAAGTTTTTCTATTCCTTAGTTGATTTTAGAAATATAATTGTATGATTCAAGTTTCCTAATAAGCTCCTTATTGCAGAAGGGGTAGTACTTCAGTTCCTAAGGGTCAGTTTATTTCCTATCTTAATGAATGAATGATCATATCTAATAGATGTATTTACCATCTTCTCTAAGTCAAGGGATCAAATTCTAAAACTCCGAGTCTTGATTCAATCTCACTAGTGAATGAGTTTCTAGATGTTTTCCATATAGATCCTCCCAGAGTTCTTACCGAAAGGAAAATTGACTTCAAAATAGATCTCCTTCGAGATACCCCACCTATCTTGATCCCACCTTATAGAATGGCTCAAGTTTAGCTTAAGGAATTAAAGGAACTTTTGAATTATCTATTAGATAAGAGTTTGATTAGTCCTAGAGTTTCTCTATAAGGTGTTAGAATTCTTTTCATGTACAAGAAAGACAGTTCCCTTAGATTTTACATTGACTACTATCAGGTGAATAAAATCATAACCTTGAATAAGTATCCAAAAAATTGATGACTTATTCAAACAACATCAGGGTGCAAGGTATTTATTTAAGATAGTCCTCAGATTCATCTATCATCATCTTAGAGTAAAAAAATGTGATATCCTAAAGCCAACTTCCAAAATTTTGTATGGTCTCTTCAAATTTCTAATTATGTCTTTTGGACTAAAGAATGATCCTGTAGCTTTGTATGGACTTAATGAATAAGGTGTTCAAGAAGTACATGGACATGTTCAGCGTAGTCTTCATAGATTACATCCTTATCTATTTTCATATTAAAAGTGATTATGCAAACCATTTTAGCATTATATTACAGAATCTTAAGTACCATAAGTTATTCACTAAGTTCAAAAAGTATGAATTCTGGCTGACATCAGTATCTTTCCTTGGCCACATTATTTTTGGTGATGGAATTTGAGTTGATCTTCAAAAGACCAAAGAAGTGAGAAACTGTCATAGACCCATCTCTCACTCAAATATCAGGAGTTTCTTAGATTAAAATAGTTACTATAGATAGTTTGTTGAAGGTTTTGCTTCTATTTCTTCTCCCATTTCTTGACTAACCCCAAAAAAGTAAAATTTAAATGCTCAGATTCCTGCGAAAAATGTTTTCAGAAGTTGAAGAATCAACTCACTTTCTCTTCAGTCTTAGCCTTACCAAACAGATGTGTTTGTAGTTTATTGTGATGTTTAAAGAGTTGGTCTTAGTTCTATGTTAATGAAACAAGGGATGGACATAGCCTATGCCTTTAGACAATATAAACCTTATGAGAAGAACTACCTAACCCATGACTTTTAGTTGGCAATAGTTGTTGTTGAATTAATAATTTGGAGACATTAACTTTATAGGGTTCATGTTGATGTTTTCACAGTTCCTAAGAGTTTACATTATGTCTTCATAAAAAGACTTAAATCTTGATCAGAGATGGTGTCTTGAATTTTTACAAAACTATGATAGTAATATGTTGTATCACCCGGGTAAGGATAATGTAGCAACTGATATCCCTAGTAGCTTGTCTATGGGAACTATTCTGAATATTGAGGATGATAAGAAGGAGTTAGTCTATGAGGTTCATCAGCTTTCAAGGATATGTGTTTGGTTGGATGATTCTGCCAAAGGTAGTATATGGGTTCATAATGGTTCAGAATCTTCAATGGTTAACGAAGTAAAAGAAAAGCAAGACAAGGATCCTATCTTAGTCAAGTTGAAAGAGACAATTAGAGATCAGAAGGTTGAGGTTTTATCCAAAGAGGGAGGTGGTTTGCTTCAATTTTAAGGAAGGTTATAACCCATGTGCTAATGGTTTAAGGAAGGAAATATTAGATTAAGCACATAGTGCGTGATATTTTATTCACCTAGGAGCCACTAATATATATCGAATGTGCAGGAAATCTATTGGTGGAATGGTATGAAGAACGATATTGCAGAATTTGTGGCTAAGTGTTCATATTTTTAGTAGGTTAAGGTTGAGAACCAAAGGCCTTGTGGTACACTTCTAGACTTCAGCATCCTTACTTGGAAGTGGGCAATGGTTAACATTGATTTCATTACAAGGTTACCTCGTATGCATCGCCAGCATGATTTGATTTGGCTCATAGTAGATAGAATAAAAACGTTCCCCTTCATACCTCGTACTCAACTGAGGATTATTCTAGGCTCTATATCCGGGTGTTGGTAAAGTTGAATGAGGTTCCATTTATCATTAATTTAATTAGAGGTCATTTACCTCTTACTTTTAGAAGGCATTTTAGAAGGGTCTTTGTACCCAAATTCATCTTAGAACAACTTTTCATCCTCATACACATGGTTACAGAGTGAGGCCCATTCATACATTATAGGAAATATTGAGGGCTTGTGTTATCGACTTTAAGGGCAGTTATGAGACCACTTACCTTTGATTTAGTTTTCCTGCAACAACAACTATGAATGTAGATTCAGATGGCTACATTTAAAGATATCAATGGGGAAGAGATATATCTCCTATTGGTTGGATTAAAGTAGGTGAGGCTTATTTGATAAGGCCATATTCAGTGTATTAGGCAATGGGAAAGTTTAGTTAATCTGTAAAAATTCAAGGACAACCCAAATTCATCCATTATCTTATGCAAATATGAGTTTAACAGATCTTGAATTTGATGGTTGTGACTTGGTTTATTTAAAAAATTATGCCTATGAAAGGGGTGAATAGATTTGGCAAGATAGGGAAGCTCTGTCCCCAGTAGGCTAGCTGATATAGAATTTTGAGAAATTTTAGGATGGTAGCTTATGAGTTAGAGTTGCCTGTAGATTTGGCATTAGTGCATCCGGTGTTCCATGTTTCTTTGCTAAACAAATGTATTGGCGACTCAGCTTCTATTGTTCCTTTAGATAGTGTGAATATGAAAGATAGCCTCTCCTGTGACAAAGTCCAAGTTGAGATCCTTGACTATTAGATTGGTACGTTTAGGAATAAATAAGTTCCCATGGTTAATGTTCTACAAAGAAATCAGTTCATTGAGGGAGCTACTTGGGAAGAAAAAATAAACACCTGAGCCAACCATCCCTGTCTCTTCTCTATGAATTCAACTACTATGTGAGGTAATGGTTTTCCTTAAGGGATTCTTTTTTTTTTTTTTTTTACCTCAGCTATATAACCATCCTCATGTTGTTGCATTCATTCGTGAATTCAGTTTAATCCATGTATCAAGTTTTATATTCACTTACCTAATCATGATTCATCTCATAAGTATTCAATGTACGATCTCATCTTTCTTAGTATCCAGCATAGATAACTTTATATGGGGGCTAATGATCTTAAGGGAGAGATATTGTATTACCCCGAAAGATTCTAGACGTGTTTTCAGCTTTTAGTCTTTTGTTTAAAGTGGTTTAAGTAATTATTTTACACTAAGTACAAATGACTTCATAATTTTGAAGACCCCAAGAATTTGAGTATTTTATTTTTGTCCTTCACGAGTTTGAAACATTAATTTATGAGTTAAAATATGTTCAGAGATGGCCAAAGGGTTATCCGAGAGAGTTCTGAAATTTTCCAAAGAGTTTTGAGGTGATTTTGGACGCTAAGGTAGTAATCCTTTGAGATTTGGGTGTGCCACAAGGGATACTCTTCTCATGGAGGTTAGCCTCATGACAAGCAACTTGTCATAGAGGTTAGCCTCCACAATAACCTCCGTGCCAAAGAAGCTATGTTTTCCTACAATTTTAATTAAAGTTCAAGGGGGCATTTTGGCATTTCTCCCACATCCTAAACACTCATATAGACAACTTAAAGATCAAAAGAGGAATTATTTGCCCCATTCCCCATCTGTTATCATATGTAAAACCCATCGTCATTCCTACGAACGTAAATTCAAGTTTTCTCTCCAAGGAGTCAAGGATTCAAGTTCTAATTTCCAATATTCTTCTTTAAGGATTCAAGCAATTAAGGTATATGGGGTATTCATCAATGGGTTCCATCCACCCATTGAGTCCCAAAAATCCCTTTTGTTAAAGTATTAAATTTTATCCTCTTTTACAGAAATATCAATGTTAATTATGAATTTAATCCATGTTTTCTCGGAATTTTTAATCAAGTCATGCCAATTAGTTTTCCTATGTGAATTATGCTCTTATATGATTTAGGTTTCAATCACCCATATCATTTCCGTTAACACAATGTCAAGTTGTCAAATTATGAATTAAACCATTGTAGCATGTTGTCCTCCAAAGTTTAGGAAATCACCGTTCATGGATTTCATCAGTTTAGTGAAATGTACTATGTTTTGGGTCTCTGAATAATGGCTTCATACAGGTTTTTTAAATGAAGTTACCGTATTTAAAGTATCATTCAATGTTGGTGGTTATGAACACCTGATACTTGTATGTTTACATAAACTTCAGATTTTTAAGTAATAAGTTAGTCAAATCATTATTTTGTTATCATACTTAGTTTGTCATGATCATGTTGAGCACTATCAGTTATGATGTCCAGTTGACATTAGTTAGAACAAGTGTCAGTTCAGTTATGAGTAGGATTTAAGCGTCGTGTTACAACTAGCAGATAACCTCACGTCATGACATTGGCTTAAAGGTCTCTATCTTGGACGTACAAATATATCCTCCTATTAAATCTATTAGCACAATACTCAACAAAATGGTGGCATCACTATACACAAGAATGCCAAACTCTCCCCTGAAACATTTAACTTGAATACACTAAATTCTTTCATGGAAATCCCGTTCAGGGATATTAATCATAATTTTTGATACCTTCTATAACCATTGCCAATTATACTCCCATCAGAACATACATCTAAATTCGCTTGACACCAATCAATCCATTTTCCACTCATTAGTTTACTATCATTAAACCCATCTAAATTTGCTTGACACCTAACAATCCATTCTCCACTTATTAGTTTACTAGCATTAAAACTCTAATCACAAACATAATTTAATGAAGTCTTTCAAATTATATCAAAGGCTCATATATATATATCTATATTTACCTTAAGTCAGCTATAAAGAACATTATATCACAACTACCATGACTTCTATATACCTAGAAATTCAAGAACATGAATAGGTACACATGGCTTATCCTTATAACTAAAGTCTTCTATCCATCTAATGATTTAGCCACAATTTTCAACTTCAACACGAGACCTCATATAAATATCATAATTTCCCACTCCAATATTTAATAAGTTATCAACCTAAGCTCTTTCACACATCAAATCAAGATTACTAATTTACTCCCACAAATCTCGTATCAACATTGTCAAGGTAAGATTCACATTACTATAATCAACATTTAAAGATCAAACTTAGTGTCTAGCATAAAGCTTGTAGCACCAATGAAATATCTAACATAATATACTAGTACATCAAATGTATAAATCAACCTAAATTATTTATTTCACTGAACTATGGCCTACAAACACATCATCTATATAACATTACTACTATAACTTATAATTTACTACATATCTTCTATCCTACTAAACTGGCTTACAACTACTAGATAAAAATAAAGGGACCCTAAATAAGATAAAACCACTTATTAAGGATAGTTGATCTTAATCTTATTACATAACTCATTGTGGTCTATTGTACATTCACCTTCCTCCATTACATCCACTTACCCATGTATACATCACCATTATCTTTGAATCACCTTTCTAAGATTACTTAGTGTGAATGCTATATTTATAAAATATCCAATTTAACCTTCCTATTTAAACTAAATATGTACATAGTTTATCTAACTAATCTTTTTCTAGCGACTATCATAAGTTTTCTAACTTTCGGTACACCTTAACCAAGATCATAAAGGCATACCACCACCAACACTCACTTAAAGAACATGCAAATTCAAATACCATATTGCACTTAAAAAGATACCCTCACTCCAACTTTTAAGCATATAACTTCATATCACTAACCTCTGGATCATCTTATTACTCATAGGTTAAAGCACCACAAATTATACTACCCCTATGATAAAATACTATCCTAATATTAAGATATATATCTTTACCCTAAGTAATACATTTGAAAGGATGTTTTAAAAGGGTCTAAATACATGATAAAACCAAATAACTACACTTTTATAAAAGTGTAAGCAATCGTTGTTAAATATAGAACCTAACTAGCTTGAGGTCAAATCCTGTAGGGAGTATGGTGTTAATTAATTCGTATGCATATTAGTTGACATTTAATCATTTGTTTCAGTAAAACAAAGTGGTTTTGTTTCAGTTCACAAATTAATAGCTTAAGTTTAAACACAATGAAACGCGTCTAGTAGTATTTGAATATAAAGAAATAGCAAGCTAGGGTTATGTCTACCTTGCACTTTTCTATACTTTATACTTATGGGTTTTATAAATTCATACATGCATCATACTTATAGAGAAACATATTAAATAACTTAATCCCAACATTTATCAACCATCAAGTACTAATTCACATTAGTTATCTCGAATCAAATGTGTTTACAATAATTATATGAAACCTCCAAGTTGTTCATCCTATTAGGTCATTAAACTGTAAAATAGATGTTGGAAACACTATCTTATTATCACTACTCTCTTTTTAAAACATCAACTCATATATTCATGAAAAAAATTTTAGGGAACACTCTCAATGTTTGCAACCACAAAAATTCAAGATAAATGAAGAGAATAGGATATAAGGAAATCAATACATAACAAATTCATAAATACAAAGTAATAGCTCATATGTTACAAGGCTTCCATAACCATAACTAAGAAACTTAGATACTCATTAATAAAAGGAGAATCAAATTAGTAATGTCCATAAAACGAAAACATAAAAAGTAGTCTTGATATAATTGTATGTTAACAAGATGAATCTGCTTTATCTCTTTGTGTTAAGATGCCACTCCCAATTCAAATGTACAAAATAATACATGAATGATCAACTTGGGGTATTTTTTGTAAATGTTTTCTCTAATTACCCTCTAAGTCCCTATACTTTATTTAAATGACTAAATAGTCTTGGGACATATTTTTAGGTGCCACATTGCATGCAACATGCTACTTTTTCATGTGTCCTATGTAATCTGCTTTCCATGATCCCTTTATGACTCCATCTACCTCATTTACACCTGAAATCATGTTAGTAATATATGTTATCTAAATTACATAAAGAGTAGAATAAAAGCATAAGAAACTAGGCACTTTATTCTCAAAACTTAGTTAAAGATGGGTAAGTTATGGTGCTTAGGCTTATAATTACTTCCAAGATCACCACCATAGACTTAGAGATTTTGTTCTTCCGTAAACAACTTATGCATTTACAGAAATTACACAATAACTAACCCCCACAAAAAAAAATAAGATTCTCAAGTTAGGCTCACACAAAATATGTGAACAAGAAGTAGATTCATGAATAATTACTAGAAATGACCTATGCCCAAGAATAGACTGGTTAAGTTGGCAAATTAATTCATACCATTTAATAAAAGAAATCATATAAATTACCTAACATTCATCAAACATATGCCCTCACAACAAAATAGTTACCCATAATCACTCACTGTAATGAAATTTCTAACAGAATGGGTATAAGAATCCAATTGCTCTCACTCTCACAAAGAATTCTCATATTACAAATGATGACCATATATTTGCCTTTAGTGTAGTTCTCCACTAATATGAGAATGTTAAGATTAGGATCAAATAGGTCTTTACGGGTTGTAATACAGGATAAGGGATAGGTAGGAACTATTTTGGATAGTAATAGTGACTATCTTCCTTAATCTCTTTAATACGATACATTATACAATTAAGACCAATCTCTAACAACCTTCACCTCTACTACCTTCATGCATCTTTTTCATTCACCCATCTCATTAAGCTCACTCACATAACTTATGGTGGGAGTATTTCTATGCTCACATTATTTTATTTTGAACAACCTTTTATAAGTTCTCATATATATATAGAGAGAGAGAGAGAAAGAGAGACAAAGAACTTCCAACCATAAACATCAATATTATACACAGATAACTATTACTTTGGTGTTTTATTTTTACCTTTCCTTATCCTATTTTCACACTCCCTCCTCACTTAAATTTTCTTACTAAAGTACTTAGGAGCTTTGGATAAAGTTACTATCAATCAAAGAAGGTCTTAGGATATAAGTGAGGTTATGAAAGACCATGCTAAAGGCTCAACACGGCTAGCTAAGATTATGCACAAAGGTAGATCAAAAGAGGGTACGAACAAGGGATATCAAAGAAATTCCTAAATTATCTCCTAAACTTGCATTCTTTATTTTTTTTTTTGCACAAACTCTATGCAAGTTATAGGATCAGTTGCAATAAGGAATATACGAAAAATATCACACACACACATGACACATGCTTAAGTCAAACAGGATCATTATAGATTCTTAACTAAAAAATCATATGAATTTAATTTAAGCCAACAATCGCATCAAAATTAATGATTCATTGCAAGATTATAATATCATTTGGCCCACTATAACACTTACATTTACTTTCTTGAAATGAGGCTTTCACTTGTTAGATCCTACACATGACTGATTTTCTCTTAAGATGGTCGTCATCTATCCATCATTGATAAAAACACCTAAATCTAACTAAAGCAACAAACATATACAAGGAAAAAAATATTTAATCCTATCAAAGAAGTGTACTAGAGAGAAGGCACTATTTTTTTAAGCAACACAGTAAGAAATTTGCAAATAAATACAATAAGAAGTTTTACCATTTACCCCATACTTAAGAAAAACACTGTCCTCTGTGCAAATACCATAATAAAGAACCCATCTAGTATTACTTCTCCTATACATTAGGGTCGTGCCACCTGCATCATAATTATGATTGGGTCATCCTCACTAGACTCGGCCTCCATGTCAGAATCCATTAGTCGTTAATCCTCATCAGTCGGTGCATTATCATGTAATGGCTCCTGAAAAGTAGGACCCACTCCACAAATGGTTCTTACATGATCATTTAGTGGATAATCATAATACAACTGACATAGCTTCTCAGTAGTAGGTACACAGTACCACTCATCATGTTGAGCTTCATCATGCCATATAGATGGCAGAAAAAGCTTTCATATAGTGCATGTCATTCTGAAGTACTGCTGGGTCAACATTTTCTTATATCTGAATACTTAAAGTTTATGATGTCCACTCTTTTCTAGTTTTGTGAAAACTTATGATAACTGGTTATTCGTCATTCCCATTGTTTTTCAAGATTTTGGTCAATAAGTCTTTGAAACTGAATCTTGGTTTTTATGTACTTTGTCTTTGCACATAGAAACATGTATAACTGCATCAACATTTATATGGATGTCATTCATAAGATAAAAAACTAGACATACATGATCATGAGTGATTTGGTGGACTGTATTCTTAAAATCTGTAATACCTCACATTTTTAGGCTAGTCTTTGAACCATCGTTCCTACGTGTGTAAGCTCAAATCTAAGTTATTCTCATGTGAATACAAGTTTCATGATCAATTATCCTAGTCTATGAAGTAGTTTAGAGGTGAAAAATATTCATATAAATGACTTAGAACAAAGTTGAGCTAAGATCTTTTGATTTGTCCAAAATTTGATATTTGATTCTACAAGGGTATACTTCAAACGTGTATAACTCTTTATATACATGGAATTTTTAATACAAAGACTTAGTAAATTGTATATAATATAATTAGCTTTTCAATGATACCAATTTTTCCAAAATTAGATACCCGGGCAAAATGTTATGGCCATTTTCTTGACTAAGGCAGTAGCATCGCGCGATTAGCCTGCGACGCATGCCCTATCGCATGCACAAAATTTTTAGGTGTTTTTTTTTTTATGTTTTTAAGGGAAAAAAGGTCTTTACCTCACCCTAAATCATCCATAACAAAGAATTGAAGTCTTAGAGAGAATTATATGTCCCTTTAATCATAATTTTTCTCCAAGCCTTCCTCACGAACAAACCCTAATCCCCTTCCAGGAACTCCATCAATTTTCTTGAAGATAGTTAAGAATTCAAAGTTTACAATCCAAGAAACATAAAATTCAAGCCATCATATTCAAGAATCTAGCCAAGAATTAAGTATCTCATTCAAGAATCTCAAGAAAGCATTCAAGATCATCTCCTAGGATTTAAAAGTCTAGTTTTCTTCATCAAATCCAAACTACTAAGGTATGTGGGGTTTCAACAAGGACAATCCTTTCGTCCTTGTGTCCAAAACTTATTTTAGATTTTAAATTACTGAATTTTTAGTTATTTTCTATGAATTATACCTATTATTGTTAATTACAAGCATATAAGGTTTCTAATGATTTAGAAGTTGAATTGCATGACTAATTTCATGTATTTATGGAAGTACTTTGATTTTTCAAGTGAGTTTAAGCATTCTATTGTGATTCTATTTCGACATTGTTGAAGTATTTTCAAGAAGTATATTCAGTATGATGTTTTGCTATGATATTACATGAGTATGTTTATATTTTCATGCTTATTGCTGAAATTTTCAAATTTTAAGTTGATTCATCAATATTTACATTTTCAAGCATAAATATTTTAGTGTTTTAATGCGAGTTTGATAAATGGGTCATTAACCCATATTTAAAGATTATTATTTTGAGAATGTTGAAAGATATTAAAGATTATTATTGAGCATGAAGTTGAATATGATTATTGATGCATTAAAGTTATATATTTTGAATCTTAAGTGCTAGTAATGAGTTTATAAGGAGACTGTAATCTCAATATCTTATTGACAAGTTTGATAAGTGCCTTCAAAGCAAAGATTGATCTTTTAATTCCATGCTAAGATAGGAATCCACATTTTTTATGATTTAAAGCAAATATGAGTATAATTGATCTTTATTATAGACCCTTGTCTTATTTTATGGTGAATTTCCTAAAAGTTCTAAGCAAAAGTATGGGATTAGTATATAGCACCGAGTTGAGAATTATTCCAAGGTATTATACTCCAAAAATACATGCCACCATACGATTGAGATTTATGGGCCTGAGGATAACATAGTGATCACTTAAGGTAAGGTTATATTTTGATGGCAAGGATAGAGAAACTCTCCCCAACTTGGACAAGACGTTGGACTTCATGTCAGCTCACATAGTTTATGTTGGTTAGAGGAAACTCCCAAAGATTTCCCCCACTTTTGAAATAGTTTCAGTGATTTAAAGTATTGAGATAAAGAATTTACTATACCAAATGATTTTAAGATTTCATCTAGCTTACAAGTTTTGAGAATAAGAGGAGAATAAGGATTTCAGAGTAAGGTGTAATGACTCACGAGATTTATATTACATGGTTTCTTATTCATAATTTATGAGATTTATATTTCAGATTTTTATTCAAGCTATGTGAGTCATTTATGTCAGTATGCATGATTTTATAATGAGCAATGAGATTTTTTACGTAAATTCATACACCCTATATACTCAGTACATCCTTAAAGTACTGATTCATATATATGTCTATGTGGTACATTGTCTCATAATGTAGGTACAAGTTGTATGAGACATACCATGTTAAGGTTGTTGTAGCTTCCAGTCAGCAGGTGATGAGTCCTTTTAATCCAAAGGCTCGAGTAAGTTATAAAGTTTGAGAAGTATGTTATATTTTCTTTATTCAGTCGTATTGAGTTGGTGTAGTTTTGAGTCATGGCCCAACTACCTATAGTCAGTACTAGTAGAGGCTTCATAGACAGTCAATAGAAGTTGGTTTGTTAAGTTTCAATTTTTTTTGTAAAAGCAGAGTTGTAATCTTGTAAATCCAGTTTTGTATTGGTCACATTTAGGAAAGAGTTATTGTTCATTGATTTGTACAGATTTACAATTTTTATTTAGTTGCTTATGAGTTATGCCAATAGAAGGATTAGCTTGGGATCGCTTATGTCTCTAAGCACCATATGACATCTCGAGATCGCTTTTTGGGGTGTTACAAACTTTGTATTAGAGTACAGAGTTCAAGAGTCCTAGGGTGTCTGTAAAGTCATGTCTAGTAGAGTCTTGCGGAATGCTATGGAGATATCTGTACTTTTCTTCGAGAGGCTCCAAGGCATTTAGGAAATGTCTCTATTTTTTAAAGTCTCAGATCGTGCCATAAAAAGGTTCTCTAAGAAACTTAAATAACTTCTCATCCTATTCTATTCAGGCCTTCTCTGCTTTATCTTTAAGGTATCAGAAATGGTAAAGCTTAATTCTTAACAGATAGTTATGGGATTATAAGAAGTCTAGAAAGTATCCCATTATTGCTTTTGAGTTCAAAAGATTGAAGTGCTTTATCATGTTTTTAAAAAGTCAGATTTTCTTTTAGATTCCTTCTCAGAATCCATAATTATAATCTATACTTCTCTATCTATGTATTGTTCTTGAGGTAACATCACTGGCCGGTTCAAATTTCCTCCCCTAATAATGCTCTCAGTCTTTCTAGCAAGAAGATTTAAAAGTTACACAAAGCAGCAGAGGAGTCTTCTGGTGTGTCATAAGTTCCTCAAGTTTAAAGTTATGGCCTTATTCTTATGAGTCATTCAGTTGAGATCGAGTAAGATGTGTATCTTTAGATCACTGAATATCGTTTCTCAAGTTTCTATCTCTTGTAATAAGTAATCTTGTTATCATTGTGTTTTTTAAAATTCAAAGCCTAGTGAAGTCGTGTGGGGCTCTTTCGATTCACTATCATAGTTGCTTTGTTATTCATCTCATTTTCTTGTTCAAAACACAAAATCAAAGTCTAGTGAAGCCATGTGGAGCTCTTTCAATTGACTAGCATAGTTTCTTTGTTATTTATCTCATTTTCTTATTCAAAACACAAAACTAAAGTCTAGAGAAGCCGTGTGAGGCCTATTTTGATTTACTAACAACTTGTTGTTCATCTTATTGTTCTTGTGTTAGTTAGAAGTGTAGTAACAAGAAAGATGGTAAGGATAATTTATTGAACATATATATATGTATAGCTGAAATTTTTCACATAATTAGGCTAGTAATAAAGTGATATGTCCTTGTTTATTAGTTAGTGAAAGGTAGAGAAGGAGTTATTAGCTAAGCATAATTATTGTTTGCTTGAAGTATGAAAAGTCATCGATGATAATTGTTGTGTTAGAAAAGTATAGGTTGTTGATGAAAGTACTTGGTGGTTGAGTGTTGTTCCCTTGAGGTTACAACAAAGAGTTTAGCTGAAATTTATAGAGCTATGAAACTAATTTAGGTGTGAAGATGGGTAAATAGTAATGATATGAAGAAGGAGGATGTGTTAACGGATTGTGAATAAGAATGGCCATATGATTATGATTAATCGTCATTGTTATGGGGTTCTAGAGTACTCGGTTTTCTTAATATTGTGCTCTATAGTTTCTAAGTGAGAATTGTATGTGAGATTGGGTTGTAAATCATGTTCAGCACTAAACATTACGTTTAAACAGTTGATGGCCATACAGGTGGTTGTAATGATTTCTTAGTTAATGATGCTAGTTATGAGAGTGATCTAATAGGCTTTAATAGTGTATGTAAGTGCTTAATTTTACTTGATTCATAGTTATGTATGATGTTATATGTATGATGAGAAGTATGCCCAAGGTAACATGGGGCTGCATTATTTTTGAGGATTATTACATGTTGTGTGGTTAGAAGTACCGTTGAGTTGCTAGGTGGATAAAGACTAGTTAGATAATATACGGTGTTCTTGATAGCTAAGCTGAGGAGTTATGATTAAATATGTTGAGTCTTTTAAGTATGATTTTTATATCACGGTTTGGGAAAAATATAAGTATAAAAGTATGATCTTGGTAGGTTATGATTATGTGATTAGAGATGTATATATGTTTACAAATAAGAGTGTAAGTCTTCGATGATGATTATTGAAGCTAGAAAGTTAAGGATGGTATATGAATGGGTTGTTCAAGAATGAAGCCAGTAAGTTCGAAATTAGTTTATTCTTGTGATTTTAGCATTTAGGTGTAGACATTAGAATGATGAAATTATGGCTTAGTCTCAAGGATATGGAATAGACCATCAACTTGCAATATAATCTTTGACCTAAGAGGCAGATGGTGGAGTCAAGAACCAAACCAAGTTTTGAGAATTAGATTGTGATACATGTCAATAATTAGTTATGATGAGATAGTTACTAGAGTATTCCTTTGTTTTAAGTCGATATAACAACAAATCTATCACTTGCATGGTAGATCCATGCTACAGGTTTACGCTTATACCTATCATGCATTGTCAAGTCCATTCTCAGCTTCTAGTAAGTATGTAATAGCTTCACCCTGTGATTCGAGCTATCCATCATAAATGTATGAACTCCAGTCTTATGTTGAATAGCTCATGATACGTATGAACTCATGTTACAGTGTATGATCAGTTTTTAGAACTCATGATACTAGTGAAATTCCCATTATATTATGTATGTACTCGATCTAGATCTCTATAATGCATCCATACATTTGGCATACTATTCTTCAGGCCTCAGTTAAATGTTAAAGTTATGTATTCCGGTCTTTCATGCTTTAGGTCCTTATGTGTTATCCCTTTAGTAATATTTTCCTATGTTAAGATAGTGGCAATGATAATGGAAGCAATGGTTTATATGAGAGCGAGTTGATGGGCCCCATTAAGAATGTTCAATTATGCTTTCTAACTAAGGATAAGGATGAAGGAGTATTGAGGTAAATCTTTGGTACCTGTCATAGTTAGTTAAGATTTCTCAGTATTCCTTCTTAAGAATAGTTCAAGAAAGTTGTTATTGATAAAGGTTTAGAGAAAATGAGAAGTATGCCTTTATGCAGTTTTGCCTTGAAGTTCATATTTGACTTTAATGATAGGCTTGAATGTCATGTTGGATGTAAGTTGATGAATGCAATATGCACTAGTAAATCCATAGTAAGAGTTTCGAGTTAGTCATTGAAGTGGTAAGGCATTTATACTTCGGGTATGAGCTCTAAATATAGAATATTGAATCATATGATTTAGACTAGTATTTCTGTGTGGCATGTTGTATCCTATGATTTTGAGTTAAGCTTGACCACAGTGAGAGGACATAGTTTAGTTTAGACCTTAGTAGAAAGATTTAGCAGTGACCATGGTAAAATTAGGAGTTAAATCAATTAGTATGGTATTTAAGAGGAGTAGTATAGTTGAGGGATTATTCGAGAAGTACTGCTAAGCCTGAAAGTAAGAAGTTGCATTGACAAAAGCCTAGTAATTCTATCATAGTTTATGAGTTATACGTCTATATTCTATGCTATAGAGTAGTGTCAATGTTGTGATTCCTATGTCAGATGTCTTGTTTCGATCATGCCCAAGATTCTTTGCTCCCTAATTTTACTAGAACTTCTTTAGAAAGAGTGTTGAAGATATACTCTAGTTAAGTAAAAGTTTCTAGTATAATTCAGTTTGTATAGCCAGCAGTTCAGTTTAACGGTAAGGAAGACAAGCTCGTGTGGTCTTACACTTTTTTTCACCCAGTACTACTATTCAAAGTCTCATGCCTATGACTATTCCAAGATATAATCTATTCCATCCATGTAAATTGTGAATTTAGTATAGTTTGTGCATCAGTTTCAGTTTCATCTATTTAGTCATGACTTAGTTCATAGTGCTCAATGCATAATCACAATTTTTCCAAGTATTTTAGCTCAGACAGTGTAATACCCTTGTACGATCTAAGTCTTGTTGTCTCATGATTCATACTTTCATCAGTTATCACTTCCTGTAATGACCTGAGACTACCTCCTAGTTATTATACGATGCTTATGACCCTGAAGGACTATGAGATAACCCTTTTTTTGGTATCCGTACCTGAACACTGCATAATATCTAAAATTCAAAGCGGAAATAGGCAGAAACAAGCCATAAGGTTCAACACGACTACAAATACTCCAAAACTAAAAGACTGAATACCAATACATCTGTCCGAAAAGCCTCTACCTGTCTGAACTGTGGAATTGATGGGTCATGTCCCTAACTAACTCCGTCAACTGAAAATAAACAAAGTCTAATACGATAATAGTAAACTAAGGATCATTCTCGAGTTAAGAGGACTCACTTTTACGACTACTGTTGCTGACTGGGACTGAACTGCTGAGGGAACTCTAGATCTCATGCCTCTGAACCTATGGTGTCGAATAAAACACCATAGCGTAAATATGTCAGTACATGGGAATGTACTGAGTATGCAGATAAGGTAAGGATAAATGCAAGGGATCATGCATGAACAATCACTTAACTAAATAATCATGAGAGTACCGAACGAGATCACATACATGAATGCACAAACCACAATCACAATCATCTCAACTTTAACTACTGAAACTGAAATACCGCTTTACTTCCGTCTAAACTCGCTACTAACACTGAGATACTACATCACTGAATCATCTGATACTAATAACTGGTTAACAAAATATACTCATATCAATGACTAAATTCTGAGCTCACTGCTCTCGACTGACGGAATCGAAGATCAACCTCTCTAATGGATCATTCCGAAATCTATTATCAATGATAAGAAAATGATCGTGTCCAAATATGACAACAAGAATACTCAACAGAATCTATGACCGTGATCAATCTATCTTACGGATGATCTCTAAATTGGATAAAAAGAATAATCAACATAACTTAGGACTGAGATCAAGTCTATCTGATAGGAGATCTATGGATATGATAACAAGGATACTCAACTAAATCTGAGACTGAGATCGTGCCTATCTAACATGAGCTCTCTCTATATGATAACAAGAATACTAGACTGAATGTGAGACTGAGATCAAGCCTATCTGATGGGAGATCTCTATATATGATAACAAGAATACTCAACTGAATCTGAAACTGAGATCAAGCCTATCTGATGGAAGATCTATAGATGCGATAACAAATAACTGTATATGAGACCAAGCCTATCTGATGGGATTGTCCATAAATCAATGGAACTATCTGAGTTCCTTACTCAGATAGATGGCTATACCACACAGTCCTAATATCTGAATATTGATACTGCAACTGCAACTGTGGGAAGTAGTTACTTAACCGACATACCTCGACCACCCAGATGTGGGGTCTAACCTGTATCCCCATCTGGAAGGGTGTCAATACCGTGCCATGGGTAAAGACCTCTCTGGTCAATCCTCTTTGATGGATAACCCTTACAAGAAGTCAGCCTAAGGCAATATAATAGTCAAACCTCTCTAACGATGATAGCTTCTACTGGCGACGACTCCTGCATCCTGCGCTGGCTACGTAGATCTAGAGTTTAGGGATTGCTCCTAATGACCCGGCCTCTCTGAAGGGGATCCGCCATCCCTTCCCTCGCTCGGTGCTAGCTTCTACTCCTAACTGAAAGACTCTGAACCAATTCTCAACTAAATACAAACTGAGCTAAATCTGACACTGGTCATATTTTTCAAATGATCTGACTGAGTTAAGATTAATTCATATAGTTCCACATATGACGGAATACTACTTGATCACGATATTAGACTGATGATACAGTGTTTGAATAGATTACTTGGTCACTACCAAGGCCAGAACTGAACACTTGAATACTACAAGATCTGAGCTGAGTACAATACTAAGGCTAGATTACTAGCTGTTGACACCCAATTTTGACATCCCGTTACTACATTTAGGTTGCTATTTTAGGAAAATTATTATTTTTTGAATGTTAGTATTTTTTGCACATTTTTATTACATTAAATAGATTATTGACTTGTCACATTCATGATTTAAAATGCACAAATTATTTTATTAATTTGTTGATATTATTTTTTACAATTTATTAATTTAGATAAAACAGTTTACATAATTAATTAAATTATCATTATTCTTTCACAAAATATGCAAACTCACAATTTACAAAGATTTTGTCTAGTTTTATTTTTATTGTTGCTGTTCGTATTATTATTATTATTATTATTTAACGACAATTTTGCAAAATCTTTTACATATATTGTCTATTTTAATAACAATATCTTATTATATTGTCATATTTATAATATAAGCCAATTTAATGTAAATCTTCTGCATTTAATTCCTAATCACTTCTATGCTCAATTAGTGTCAATTTTTGCCACATTTTGTTCAATTCATTCTTTTACAATAGCCTAAACTTTAAAGTCAGAGTTTAATTTCAACCATCGATCAAATTTGATATAATGGTTGAGATTAAACCCTTTCCTCATTTCTTTTTTGAAACCTAAAGACCCCAACCCTTAATCCATTCTCCAACAAAAACAGCCACACATCTATTCTTCTTTCTTCTCTCTCTCTCTCTCCCACTATGTCTCTCTGCAAAACCCCTTTACCTTAGATATCCCTTCCAAAATCGTCACAGCTAAGGAAGGAAATAAACCGTTGCCTCTTCCCCATCCCGTTGAGAACTAGCTCCAGCAACCACCGGAGAAGCCACCTCCAGCCACCTTCGCTCTGATCTGCCGCCCATTTCACCAACAAAGGCGAAAACAATAGTTTCGACCAGCAGTGCCGCCTTTACCGTTGAACGATGAGTGGTCGTCGTCCGTAGCAGCCACGCTGCTAGTGCTATCGAATTCCCCTCCCACGCAAACCAGATCCTCTTCCAACTCCTCCAGCACCGCTTCCGTCCCCTTCAGTTATTTGAACCAGATCCGCCTCCACCTCCGGAGACCCCCAGTCCACGATTCGACCTCCTTCCTCCTCACCAGTCACGATTCTCATTGAAATTGAGGACCGGTGTCAATGAAAACAACTATTATCCAGTTTGACTTCCCTAAACTTAAATTACATGTTTGTCTGTTTTGATTTTCGTGACTTATTACTTCGAAATGTGATTCAATTCATTTGATCATTTTTTTATGTGAATCTCTAGGTCTTTTATATGTGAAAACGTGTAACTTTTTCATTTACAATGAAAATGATTATTGATTTTTGCTTGCACGTGAAAAATCGTGTAGCTTATGTTTGATTCAGTATTGACCTAATTACTAACATCTTCTTTTTCTTGAAAGAGGCTATGACTTATTTGACACTGACTGAATATTAAATATGTATTTTTCTTGGCTAAAAATAGCGTTACTGAATTGATTTTAGTAGATTGACGAATTGATCTAGTCAGATTTCTTGTTAATTGACAGTCAATTTTGATAAATGTTAATGGTAATACATGTTATTGTTATTATCTCTTAAATTAGTAGTTTCTTATCTATTTATGGTAACTCAATTTTAATTGATTATTGTTGATTGATTTTGCTAAATACATGCTCTGTTATTTTTTGACTGATTTGTGAGTAATTGGCTGATTTATTGACCCCATATTAACTCTGATTTTGAAAAAGTATTTATTTTCCTTTTACCGTTTATTTTACTCTTCATAATTAATTAAGACTAATTTTTGAATATTGCTTTTCCTTTCTCGGATTGGTTAATTGATCCTAACCCACAATCCTCCTACTATATAAACAACCCCTTATTATCATTAATGAACAATGAAAACACTCCTTAACTTCTGAACTTCTTAACACTTCTCAAATAACTAAGTTCATAAGTGCACAACTTTTAAGCTCTTAAGTTCTACAACACTACAATCACTACTCTCTAAAAATAAAAAGATGAATTACTAGCTATTTTAATACAAACAAAAGACCAATATTTTCTCAAGTTGTGTGTGGCATTCCTTTTTAAGGAAGCATCTTGTTCATTTCACTGTCGGAATTGCTTTACTTCAACAACTTTCTTATTATTATTTGTTATTCGCTACTTACTGGTAAGTCTTCAGATCAACGTAATTATTTTATTCTCTGTGTGTGTGCTGAGTGGCATAACGTTGTTGAAGCCTTTAGGTACATGCCTATAGGAGTAGTTATTTTTTAACTATGCATTATTGATAGTTAACTATGTATTATTGATAGTTAGTTTTTTTTTCTTTTTCTTATTTTTCGCATCATTTGGCTTGTAATATTATTATAAAAACACTATTAATGATGTAATAATAATTGGGGGATTGCTTTGGATGGCGGGAATTACTTGCTCTATGAAAACATAGGATTTTATGTGCATTACGTGCTACATGAGTCATTTAGGCACATAATCTTAGGATTTATTAACTTACAAATCATTTAGACTCTTAAACTATTGTTTTATAATTGTTCTTAATCTAATTAACACACTATTGATATACATTAAGCATATTACTAATTTATTTAACATCAAACATATTGCTAAATTATTTGACATCAAGTACATTAGTACATTATTTGACACCAAGCATGTCAGCATATTAGCATATTTGACAGCATGTTAAATATTTTTGCATATTTATATATTTGATTAATTGTATAGTATGTCTATTTAATTTTACAGCATGTCTACTTAATCTTTCAACATGTCTAATTAATTCTTTTATATGATTAATCAATTTTCAGCATGGTTTTTCAGCATGTCTAATTAATTTTTCATCATGATTAATTGATTTTTAGCTTGATTAATTAACTGGCTAGAATGTTTGATTAACTTTTTTTTGAGCATGTTCAACATAATTCTCAGCATGTCCAATAAAATTCTCAGCATGTTTAAATAAATTTCAGCACGTTTAAATCATGTTTTTGTATATCTAACAATTTTAGCATGTTATTAACATTAGCACATTAAAATTCTGCACATCTAATAAATTTCAGTATGTTAACTTAAAGTTTCTGCATTTTGGCATCTCTCCATCATGTTTAAATATATCAGGATATCAAAATTTTAGCGTTAAGCCATCTTTAGTATGATTGATACATTTTCAGCATGACACTATGAAATTTCTGCAATAATACAACTGCTAGTATATTAAAATACATATTTTTGAGCACTTTTGAATATGTTGAAACACTAGAATAAGTATATCATGGCATCCTTAACAGTTTAATGTATTTTAATATTCTTGTTGATTTCTTATGTTCTCATTTATACTTTACCACACTTAATTCACAAGCACATTTTCTTGACACATTTACCACACTTTTGACATCTCTTATGAACACACATAAGGTTGTTGCATACAGGAGTCTCAGTCTTTTATCACGAATTGTTGATCATTTAGACACCATGATTATAGGTTAATGACGTAACAAATAATTATTTGTCCTCCCATGCTATCATTAAGTAAGTTAATTAATCAAGAGGCTAACTTAGGATTATTACGTGCTACTTGTTTTCCAATATGTTCGCGCTTCGAGTCGTAGGCGACAAAACTTTCTTTTAGTCTGAAAAACAAATCCAAAATAGAAAAGTTGAATGCCTCTTGGACGACAGGTTGGACAAAAAGTATTATTAAAAACGTTAGTTTTATCCTTGTCATAGAATGCCCTTAGACTTGTCATCCAGCCTAGGTGAGGTGGGATGGGTAGCCCCTTTTCTGAAATGATGATCCCAAAAAAATATTAACGGCGAGGCAAATGACATTATTACTTGTCTAAGATTTCGGCCCCTTGGGTCGGATGATAATTTAACAAGTTGGGTTTCTGATCCGAATAAAACCAAAACATTTCTTTGTTTGACTTGGACGATTTATTTTTTAGTCTTTTTATTTACTTTACATGTCTATTTGGGGTAGTTAGTTTATTACATAAGCAGTTCCCTTTTATTGTTAATTTTGTCTTTCTTCCTTCTTGCTTATCTTATTTACGTTTATTTATTTTATCGCTTAGATAATTAACAATTAGAAATAACAAAATAATACGTGTTTGACTATTAATTACTTTATCACGTAGCTAGACTTTAATTATAAAGAAGAAACTTTATTTCATCACGTAGAATCCCCACGTAAAGTATGAATTCGACCGGGAACCACTTTTGTGAACCTCAAAAGGTGCGTAACACCTTTCTTTTGAGGTACTTTGAACCCTTACCCGAACTCTGGTGAACTAAGGCAAAATTACAAAAAATAGGTTCGTAGTATCCTTGATCGGTACCCTAACGTATCTTAATACGTTAGGCGGCGACTCTTACATCCCTTCCTTTCAACGCATCCTAAGAGTTTGTCAAGTCGAATACCACCTTCCGCGAGGAAAACGGGGCGCGACACTAGTAATACAACGATTATAGAGATTTTTGAGATTTCTTATGTTCTTCATCTGTTTGAGGATATGGAGTTCTATAATTCACTGATTTCTTAGAATCATGGATTGACTAGGGTTATCATGAAAATTGATACAGGCTCTACAAAATAGCTAAATTGTTGGGTAAAAATAACCCCAGGACTCGATAACATAAAAGTTAAACATAACATTCTTGTCTAGTCATAACCACGGTCGTTCATTCATTATCACATCAACTAAAGCATCACTTCAAGCATTTAGGAATCATAGGCATCTATTCACCATTGTAATCACTAAGGCATCACTTTAATAATTTAGGAATCATAAGAATCTATTCACCATCACAATCACTAAGGCATCACTTAAATCATTTAGAAGTCATACACATGTAATAGCGTAGGGGAACATGCTATTAGATGATACTTTATTCAACAAGGTCTTGCGTCAAGTACTTAGCACCTATGTTAGTCTAGGCATATGATATATAACACATGATTGGGGAAACTTTACACTATCATATTACAATTTACTCGTCAAACACATAAAATGTATTAGAGTCTTAACATGTATCAAAGAGCACAGAATTAGGGAATTTCATACTATCACATCTCAATTCATTCACTAGGGCTTTTCATAAAACACTAGGCATGCATGGGTTTACACCTAATTGGGGATTTCTTGCTATCATGTCACAATTCATTCACTAAGACATTTCAACAAACACTAGGCATTCATGTGTTTACACAATTGGGGGTTTTATGCTATCATGTCACAATTCCATAACTAAGGCATTTCAACAAACACTAGGTATGCATGGGTTTATACAATTCGGGGTTTCCTAATCAATATGCTATAATTCCCCTAGTTCCTTTACATAGGCATTTTATCAAACATATGGGGAGCATGCTTTGCTTATTCAAACCATTTGTACACCTAATTGACATGAACACATCACATAGAAAATAACTTGAAGAGGTTTTATCATAAACATCACATGAATTCCAAGTACTAGGGTCAAAGCTTAAAAACTTGTAAACAAGCATGAATCACAACACAATAATAGTTGGAACATCAATTTCAACTCACAGGAATCATTAACAACTCATAAACATAAAATATTTGAGATTTAGTAAACGGTACTTGAGCTTCTTATATGAAAGGGATCCAAAAATCAACATCTGCATATCTTGGGGAAACTCTTTCTTGAAGGTTCTTGGAGAGATTCTGAATTTCTCTTTATTCTCATGATCTTGTTTGAAAAATAAATAAGGGTTTTGATTTTGTAGAAACCCTAATTTTTGATGTTTAAGAGGAGAAATAAGGTTGTGAGCCTTTATTGGGTATAAATAGGGGGCTGAGAAAGAGTGGAAAAAGACCCAAAAGACCTTAGAGATAAACTGAAAAAACATCCCAATTTCACAAGCTAGCACGACGCGCCATAATCGTGCCTACCCACTGGAAATTGTATAATTGGAAAACTGAATGTCACTGCGATGTAGTGGAAATCGTGGAGGCTTATTAGAATTTGACAATTGCCATTTTGGCTAGCCTTGCGATGCGCCAGAGTGCCAGGAGGCACACTGTCTCACTAATATGGCTCTAACTCTTCACCCGAGTATTGGATTTAGGCAAATTTGGTATCGATGGAAATCTTATTCCATGATCTACATGATAAAAATTTGATATTAGGAAAATTCTACACGTTTCAAAATAGTTCACACTTGGGAAGATACTTTTCAATCTTTTGGGACTGGATTTTTGCTTCACTGAACACGGTCTAGTTTCAGACTAGGAGAGAACTTTGCGGGGTGTTACACTTCCCAATTCAATATGCATGATTGGATCAAAAAAAGTTAAAGTGAATCCTAAATTATTAGCATGAATCAGCTCCTTAAAGAAAGTAAAGACAGGTCAGCTTAGAATTCAGTTTCGTGATAGAAGTTTAAATTTTTCAGCTTGGATATATCCTTTCTAAGAAGACATATCATTCCCATGTTATTCCATACCTTTAAATCTTCAAAATTTACTCTCAATATTCGAGGATGAATGTTCCCAAGGAGGATATACTGTAATACCCCAAATTTTAAGATTTTTTGATTAGTCCAAAATTTGATATTCGATTCTACAAGGGTCTACTTCAAATGTGTATAACTCTTTATAAACTAGTAATTTTTCATACCAAGACCCATCAAATTGTAGATAATTTAATTAACTTTCCAATAATACAAATTTCGCTAAAATCCAATACCCGAGCAAAAAGTTATGCCATTTTTGTGACTGAGGCAGTAACATCGTGCGATTAGCATCCGACGCACGACCTATCGCACGCACCCACTTTCCAGGTTCTATTTTCGCATTTTAAGGAAAAAATGTCCTTTCCTTCACACTAACTCGTTCATAACATAGAATTGTTGCCTTAGGGAGCATTATATGCACCTTTAGTCATAATTTCTCTCCAATACTCCCTCACGAACCAACCCTAATCCCCATCCAAGAACTCAATCAAATTTCTTAAAGATAGTGAAGAATTAAAACTTTTCAATCCAAGAAACGTAAAATTCAAGTTATCATCTTCAAGAATCAATCCAAGAATTACGTAACACATTCAATAATCTGAAGAAAGCATTAAAGATCATCTCCTATTATTTCAAAGTCGATTTTTCTTCATCAAATCTAAACTATTAAGGTATGTGGGGTTTCAACAAGGAAAATCCTTTCTTCCTTGTGCCCAAAACTTATTTTAGATTTTAAATTACTGAAATTTTGAATATTTTTCATGGAGTTCAAGTTGGGGTTTATACCTATTGTTGTTAATTATAAGCTTATAAGGTTTTCAATGATTTAGAAGTGGAATTTCATGACTAATTTCATATATTTATGCAATTACTATGATTTTTCAGATTTTTGGATGTGATTTTAAGCATTATATTGTGATTCTTGATTTCTATATTTTGACATTGTTGAAGTATTATCAGTCAGTAAATTGAGTATGATGTTTTGCTATGATATTACATGACTATGTTTATATTTTCATGCTTATTGCTGAAATTTCCAAATTTTGAGTTGATTCATCAATATTTACATTATCAAGAATGAATCTTTTGGTGTTATAAAATGACTTTGATACATGGGTCATTAACCCCTATTTAATGATTGTTATTTTGAGAATGTTGAAAGCTTTTAAAGATTATTATTGAGCATGAAGTTGAATATGATTATTGATGCATTAAAGTTATATATTTTGAATCTTAAGTACTAGTAATGAGTTTATAAGGAGTCTGTGATCTCAATGTCTTGCTGACTAGTTTAATAAGTGCCTTCAAAGCAAAGATTGATCTTTTTATTCCAAGATAAGATAGGAATCCACATTGTTTATGATTTAAAGCAAAAATAAGTATAATTAATCTTTATTATCGACCCTTGTATTGTTTTAAGGTTGATTTCCTAAAAGTTCTGAGCATATGTATGGGAGTAGTATTTTGTATCGAATTGAGTATGATTCAAAGGTCTCATACTCCAAAACAACGTGCCACCGTAGGATTGAGATTTATGGGCCTGGGGTCGAGATAGTGATCACTTAAGTTAAGGTTATATTTCGATGGAAAGGGTAGAATATCTCTTCCCAACATGGGCAAGACATTGGACTCCATGTCAGCTCACATGGTTTATGTCGGTTAGAAGAAAGTTCCAAAGATGTTCCCCACTCTTGAAACAGTTTCAGTAATTTAAAGTATTGAGATAAAGAGTTTATTATACAAAATGAGATTCAGATTTTATCTACCTTACAAGTTTTGAGAATAAGAAGAGAATACAGATTTCAGTGTAAAGTGTAATGACTCACGATATTTATAGTACATAAGTGTAATGACTCACGATATTTATAGTACATGCTTTCTTATTCATGGTTTATGAGATTTATATTTCAGATTTTTATTCAAGCTATGTGAGTCATTTGTGTCAGCATGCATGATTTTACAACGAACAATGAGATTGTTTATGCAAAGGCATATATCTCCATATACTCAGTACATCCTCAAAGTACTGATTTCACATATACGTTTATGTACTACATTGTCTCATAATGTTTGGATGAGTTGTAGCATACATACTATGTTTAAGCAGTTGTAGCTTTCAGTTAGCAGGTGATGAGTCCTTTTAATTTAAGGGCTTGAATCAGTTATACACTTTGAGAAGTATGATATATTTTCTTTATTCAGTAGTATTGAGTTGGGGTAGTTGGAAGTCATGACCCGGCTATCTATAATCTGTACTAGTAGAGGCTTCATAGACACTCAGTAAAAGTTAATGTATTTAGTTTTAGTTTTGTTTGTAAAAGCAGAGTTGTAATCTTGTCAATTCAGTTTTGTATTGATTAGATTCAAAAAAGAGTTATTTTTCATTGATTTGTACTGATTTATACTTTTTATTCATTTGCTTATGAGTTATGCCTGTAGAACGGTTAGCTTGGTGTTACTTGTGTCCTTAAGCGTCGTGTGACATCTCTGGACCCTTTTTTGTGGCATTACAGAATTAGATAAACATTGACTATACTTAGCTAAAAATGTGCTTCCCTATTCAGGAAAGCATATAGAAAAGTGTTGTGGTGGCTTTTGGCTTTGTGATAGGTCCACCTAGCTATGGAATAGGGTTTGTACAGTGTTTGTCTGATAGCTTTATAAGGAGGCCTGCTATATAATTCCTTCAGCCTAGAGTGATTTACCTTTGGAGTACTAAGGTATGAGTTCAATAACTCAGCTGTCATATTTATGATTTTTCCTTGAATATTCACCTCATTCCCATGGTTATTTTGAAGAAAATTTGCATAATACTGTCTAACCTAGTCTAGGTTGCATTTGCATATGTCATCAAAGATAAAGTTGAGTTTTAGTTAAGTGTTCCTAGATAAAATACGAGAGTAGTGCTTTGACAAACTCTCTCAGTGGATGACCTCCACTGGTAAGTGTTGTGGTACTTTGTTGACCTTGTACCAATGCTTACCCTCTTTCTTGAAAAATTTGATTCTAAAAGTGCATCAGGGTTGATGCCGTTGAAGAGGGGATTAGGCAGCCTATTTGGATTTTGAGGATTTTCCAATTTGTGACCTTTTTTACCTCTTTTGAGAATGTAGATAGTATTTCCTTGCTCGTGTTTACTTTGGGAGCCATATTTCCTATATTCATTATAACATCCATGTTAGCCACACATATAAAAATATCTACAATTAAGACGAGGGTGGTGGAATCACTACCCCACTTAATTTGTTAGCATAAACCAATTAAGTGTTATTTTTGGGTACTCAAACTTTACAGACATACACTTTGCTATGGTGCACCAACATCATTCACAATATTATTTTCACACTCCACCGATGGCTTCCCTTTTTCTTTTCAATATCCTTCCTCAATTCACAATTTTACTCATGCATCCCCATAAATTTTACAACAAATTTCTATTCAGATAAAACCATGTTGTAACCCAAAATTGTTTTACAAAACCAATCCGTTAACACCATTAATTCCACCAATTTATTTCAATGAAATCATTCTTAAAAAAAAACCATGCCTTAAATCTTCAACATATCAATACATATAAGACACAATTACTTACAAACTAATTAACCAACACCATGTTCAAAGGTACATTAAGATGTGAAATAATATCCACAGAACTAAACTATGTTACCCATGAACAATTTAATCACACCCAAAAGTTTAAAGAACTACAATGATGGTGATCACTACAACAGTGGTGTTCATTTTCCCAAGATGTCAAAGAATCTACTTTTACATAGCCATGAAAAGAACACAACTACTGTCCATTAGGATTTACTTAAAAACTACAATATAAAGGCATAAAAACAAAAGATAAAGGAAAAAAAGTTAACTTAAATAGAAAAGATTCATGAAAAAAAGGGAAAATTCTTGGGATTTCTATATGATAAAGAAGATTTTAAGAAAATTTGTGTTGGGAAATGGTTTTGGTGCTAAAATAAGAGAGAAATAGGGATTTAGGGTGTTGATATTATTTATAGAAGGGGAAATTGGGTCAGGTTGACCCGATTTGACACAGGGTATTGTGTTGGAATTTCATGGCTAGACAGCGCATGCCCCATCGCCCACTTATTTCTTGGGTGTTGCATGATCTATGTACAACATAGCCTTAGGCATCGTATTATGTGTCACTGACATTGCCTTAGGCGTTGCATGCCATATCGACTAAGTAAGGCAGTGGGCATATGCAATTGTAAGGCATCGCATGATGCTTCACCTACTTGTCCTTAGGCGTCGTACACTATATTGCCCAAGTGGGGTAGTGTGCATAGGAGATGGCAAATCATCACATGCTTTGCCACCAACTTTAATCTAGGTGTCGCACACTCTACCGACTAAGTGAGGCAGTGTGCATAGGCTATGGAAAGGCATCTCAAGCCTTATCGTACACTTGTTGTGTGTGTTCTGCATGCCATATAGGAAACTTGTTCTTTGGTGTAGCACATCCCATAGCCTAGATGAGGCCTTTTTGTTATTTCAATGGGGTGTGACATGAACCAAATTCAAGACCTCATTATTTCAACATGAGCATGGCTTTAGATTAAAATTTTACCACTCTAACTTACCTGTAAAGGTCTCGTTACTCCAAAACTTACAACCTTTGATGTAGCTCACTTCTAGATGAAATATTTTACCGACCACCTCTTTAGATGTTCATGATCCTACAATAATTCAAATAACTAAAAATGATTAGAAGGGTTGGTTTCCTCACACCAAGCATCATTGTTTTTGTCGTGGCTCTACTCTTGTTTTTATATTTTTGTTTATCATGACAAAATCAAAAAAAATCATGGGTTGCCTCCCATGTGGTGCCTAATTTATTATCGCAACATGGCTCGATTATCCTGATACTCAAAATTCATCCAGATACATCGATAATACAATTTTTACATTATTTTTTTGGCTGAGTTATTGCTTGATACATTGTCCATTAATCTTTAATGTGCTCCCATCTTTGATCTCAAGTTCCACCATACCCGATGGAAACACTTGAGTTATTTTTATAGGTCCTGAACATTTTGACTTCAACTTTCCCCGAAAGAGCTTGAGTCGAGAATTAATAAGTAGTACCCAATCACTATCTTGCAAGTTACACTTTTAAATTCTATGACCATGATACTTCTTCATTTACTCCTTATATGACTCAACTCTTTCATACGTACCGAGGTGGAATTCATTCATATAATTTAGCTGTCCTAATATCAATTTTGTTGCCTCCTTTAAATCCATGTTCAATTACTTGAGCACTCATAAAGGTTTGCGTTCTAGCTCGATCAGAAGATGGAATGGTTTTCCAAAAACCAACTGATATGATAACATCCCGATTGGTGTCTTGAAAGCTATTCGATATGGCTACAAAGCATTATCAAGATTCCATGACCAATCACTTTTGTTTTAATTCACTATCTTGGAAAAAATTACTTTGATTTCTTTATTTGAGACCTCCACTGTACCACTAGTTTGTGGGTTGTAACTCCCCGATCCTGGTGACCAGAACTCCACGTGATGGTCATGATCTCAAAAGACCATAAGCTAATCCTCTGCTGGTATCTATAGCTAAGCACTACATAATATACTAAAATAAATGCAAATAAATGGCGGAAACTTTCCATAAGGTTCTAATATCTAAAATACTCAATACCTAAAACTGAATACTGATACATCCAGTTAAAAAGCCTCTAAACTGTCTGAACTATGAGTTGATGGGACATGTCCCCAACTAACTCCATCTACAATAATAAATTAAATCTAATGCAATAATAAAATAAGAAGCATCCTTGAATAATAAGGACTCACTGCTATATCTATTGCTACTGGCTGGGTCAAAACTACTAAGGGTGCTCTGGAGCTCGTGCTTCTAAACCTATGTTATAAATACCATAGCGCATAAAAGTATACTTCAGTACTAGGAAATGTATTGGTATGATAGACGAGGTAAGGCTAAATATAGGGGCTTATACATAAACATTACTTAAAAGAATAACATGAGAATACTGAATGATGATATATGCATGGATGCACAAACTATAACTAAAATCATATTAACACGAGATACTACTGAATACTTGAGCTTCTGACAACTAAGCTTACTAATACTGATATCTGAGTTTACTAATACTGGAGACTTAACTAAGTTCTAAACTTACTAATATCGAGTGACTAAATCTAAGATTAAACCTATCTTACGGATGATCTATGAATCTTCTAATAGTGATAATGATTAGCTGAGTTTAAGATTAGGCCTATCTAATGGGTGATTGCAACATTTATTAGTACTGATACTGGTTTACTTTATGTGAGATTAGGCCTATCTACCTGGTGATCTCTGAATCTATGGAACTATCTAAGTTCCTCACTGTGCTAATGGACTGTGTCTGACAACCCTTATTTCTAAGTTCTACTTTGAAGACTGAGACTGAAACTGTGGAAAGTAGTTATCTAACCAACATTCCCCGAATCATAACTAGTGAGGTCAAAACTGTATTCCCATCTAGAAGAGGTTTCAGTACCATGCCAAAGGTAAAGACAGTTCACTATCTAAACCAAGGATGCCAAGCCTATCTAACAGGTGATACCGGGACGGAGCGAAGTCTAACTAATGGGTGATTCCTGGGAGGTAGTTAAGCCTTAATCTAATGGGTGACTCCTTATCCTGCGCTAGCTATACATTTCTAGAGTACAGAAACTTCTATTAAAAACTGTGCCTCTCTAACGGGGAAGCCATCATCCCTACCATCGCTCGGTGCTGAATCCTACTTTCAACTGAATAGAAACTAAACTGATTCTTAGATTGTGCTAGGATGAGCTTAATCTACCACAGATAATACTTTTTGAAGAAGATGAACTGATCTTACTGAGTTCCGTTAACTGGTGTAGTACTACTGAATTCTATTATCTGACTAAAGGCTACTAAGTTCTGTTAGCTTATTGAGTCTCACTGAGGTCTACTATTGAGTACTGAACTGAATTTAGACTTATACTGAGATTACTGAATTTTTTTAAGTTTTGTAACTATCTAAAATCTATTGATCATAGCACGGCTAAGATTATCTTGAGACTGACAATGGCTATAGTAAACAGCTAAGTGGTTCGGTATAAAAACCCCCAGGACTCGAAAGCCTAAAGTTAAAACATAACCATTCTTGAATAATCATGACAATGGACTTTCATTAACCATATAATCACTAAAGCATTTCTTTAAACACTTGGGAATCTTAAAACATGTATAAGTATACGGATGCATACTAATTTCTCATAATTCATTCAATAAGGAATGCACAAGTATAAGAATGCATGCAACGTATCATAATTCACTGACTAAGGCATTTCAATAAATAGTTGGCATAAATGAACTTATACATAATTGGGGTTTTCTAGTCAAAATGTTATAATGACTCTATTTCATTCACATGAGAATTTTTTCGAACATATGGGTAGCATTGTTTGATTTTACAACAATCACAACATCTAATTATGTAATACCCATGCCTTCTCTTAGCCTGAAATAATCACCAAGATGTTTGAACTTTTTTTGAAATATGAATTTATTTTTATACATGAGGTATTTTCATGATTTTCAATTTCCATCATGTGGAAAATTGTTTAAGATTTCCATCGATACAAATTTCATTAATATCCAGTGTCTGATGAGGAAGTTATGGATATTTTACAAAAATAGTCAGGCTGCCCGTTCTGATGGTAGAACCCGATATGCCATTGGTAGCTCGATGGACTGTTGGGAACCTCCATCGAATGGAGGCAGTGGACCCAATTTCTATTCATGTCCGACGGGATGGCCCGATGAACCGTTGCAGGTCCGGTGGACTGTCGGAGAGAACCAATGTGACCAGTTTCTTTCCCTAACCGCTGGCAAGGCTCGACAGAACCTCAAAGGCCCGACAGACCATTGGAGGTCACTGTCGAAGGCTTCTAATAGCATCAGGTTCTACCTAGGATTGACGGTACGACCCGACGGACCATCACAGGCTCGACAGATCATCGGAGGCCACTGTTTATTTTTACGTTCATTTTATCCAGGTATTTTTAATAGGGGTATTTTTTTCATTTATCACTCATCCATATATACCCATTTATTCATGATTTTTGCCACTTTATTCATTGTTATTTCACAAACAAAATTTGGCTTTCTCTTTAAATTTAATCTCAAAGAACAAGATCCAATCTTCTTCAAGAATTAAGAGATTTTCCATCCTCCAAGATCAAGAACATCAATAAATCATCACCCAGGTATGAATAGTGTTTATTTAAGGATACCTTTCGTCCAAGAAGTCGAAGAATCCCTTTTCCAATTATAAGTTATGGATTTTCTTTTAGTTTTCATGATTTGGCTACTCATGTTCATAAGAAATTGATTTCTATTCCATGATTTGTTGATAATTTCCATATTGGTTTAATTACAATAGTCATAGATTCATGTAACCATAAGGTTTAAACCCTCGAATAATGAAATTAGAATTTCATAAAGTTGTTTACATGTATCATGCCTGTAATATGTTTGATTAAATTCCTAGATGAAGAATTATTGTCTAACAAGCATGATATCATGAAATCCCAACGTATGTAAAAGTTTATGGATATCACATGTTTGATGAAATGCTCCTACGAATGTAATATGTATTATGATGTTAGTCAAGTACTCAATTAAATCATGCTATGTCCAAGTACTATGAATACAGTGCTTGGACATGTTCGTCATAGTCTTCATAGATGATATTCTGGTCTATTCTTGCACTGAGTGCGATCATGTAGACTATCTCAGAATAGTACTTCAGACCCTCAGAAATAATCAGTTGTTCGCTAAATTCAGTAAGTCTAAATTTTGTCTAAGGTCAAAAGCATTCCTTGGCCATATTATTTTCAGTGATGGCATTAGAGTAGACCCTCAAAAGACCAAAGCAGTAAGAAACGTGCCTCTCCCTATCTCTCCATCAAATATCAAGAGTTTCTTGGGTTTGGGTGGCTATTACGGATGATTTGTTAAAGGATTTTATTCTATTACATCACCTATGTCTAGATTGACTTAGAATAAAGTCAAATTTCAGTGGTCAGATCCTTGCAAGAAGAGTTTTTAGGAATTGAACACTCGACTCACCTCATATCCAGTCCTAGCTCTTCCAAATGGTTCAGATGGTTTTGTAGTTTATTGTGGTGCATCCGGAGTAGGTTTAGGTTGTGTCCTCTGCAGCATGGTAAGTTCATATTCTACACTTCCAGATAGTGAAAATCCTATGAGAAGAATTATCCTACTCACGATCTTGAGTTAGCAGCCATTGTATTGCCTTGAAGATTTGGAGGCATCATCTATATGGTGTTCATGTAGATGTCTTCACAGATCATAAGATCCTTCAGTATTTCTTTTCTTATAAAAATCTCAATCTTCATCAGAGAAGGTGGTTAGAGCTCTTCAAAAATTATGGCATGAGTGTTCTTTATCATCCTGGCAAGGCTAATGTAGTGGCTGATGCTCTCAGTAGACTGTCCATCAGTAGTTTTTCTCATGTTGAGGATAGTCAAAAGAAGTTAGCTCAAGAAGTCCATCAACTTGCTAGACTAGGTGTTCGCTTAGTAAATTCCTCAGAGGGTGGCGTATGTGTTTAGAGTAGTTCAGAATCATATCTAGTTTCCAAGGTAAAAGAAAAGCAAGACAGAGATCCCAGCCTATTGAAGTTGAAAGATTCAGTTCAGAATAAGAATATAGAGGTTTTCTCCCAAGGGGGAGATGGCGTCCTTCGTTGTCAGGGTCGTCTATGTATTCCAGATGTAGATGATTTGAGGCAGGGAATTCTTACAGAAGCATATGGTGTGCACTACTCTATTCATCTAGGTGCCACAAGGATGTACTATGACTTGTGGGAGATCTATTGGTGGAGTGGGATGAAGAAAGATGTTGCAGAATTTATGGCTAAGTGCTCTACATGTCAGTAGGTGAAGATAGAGCATCAGAAGCCTAGTGGTCCTATGCAGGAGTTTAGTATTCCTACTTGGATGTGGGAAGTTGTAAACATAGACTTCATGATGGGTTTTCCTTGAACTCGTCGTTAGCATGATTTAGTCTAGGTCATAGTAGGCAGAATGACCAAATTAGGTCATTTTCATCTAGTTTATACCTCTTATTTAGTCAAGGTTTATGCCCAAATCTACATCAAAGAGTTGGTCAGATTACATAGTGTTCCGTTATCTATCATCTCAGACAGACGTACCCAGTTCACCTCTCATTTTTGGAAAGCATTCCAAAAAGGTCTTGGTACCCAAGTTCATCTCAGTAAAGCCGTTAATCCTCATACAAATGGTCAAGTAGAAAGGACAATTCAGACTCTAGAAGATATGATAAGGGCATGTGCAATTGATTTCAAGGGTAGTTGTGATGACCATTTGGCTTTCATTAAATTTGCATACAACAATAACTATCATTCCAGTATTTAGATGGATCTATTTGAAGATCTTAATGTTAGGAGGTGTAGATATCCAATTCATTGGTTAGAAAATAGTGGGGCCTCAGTTATAGGGCCTAACTTACTATTCAATGCCTTAGAGAAAGTCCAGCTGATTGGAGAAATACTCCGGGCTGCTCAGAGCCGACAGAAGTCTTATACAGATGTTCGTAGAAAAGATCTTGAGTTTGAGGTCAGCTATCATGTTTATCTAAAGATCTCTCCCATGAAGGTAGTAAAGAGATTCGCAAGAAGGGAAAGATCAGTCCCCTATATGTCGGTCCCTTCACGATTCTCAGTCGCTTTGTCAAGGTAGATTATAAGCTCGAATTGCCTTCAGATCTAGCCTCAGTTCATCAAGTCTTCCATGTTTCTTTGCTCAAGAAGTGCATAGGTGACCCATCAGTCGTAGTCCCTATTCAGAGCATCGATGTACAGAACAGCCTCTCTTATGAAGAAATTCCAGTTGAAATCTTAGACAATCAGACTCCTAGGTTGAGGAACAGAAAAGTCCCTCTAGTTAAAGTTCTTTGGAGAAATCAGTCCATCGAGGGAGCTACTTGGGAAGAAGAAGTAGATATGCAAACCAAGTATCCTCACCTGTTCCCCACCAATTCAGATCAAGCTCAAAAAACAGTTCTACTTAAGCTTACTCAGATTCATGTTCAGTATTCATCACAAATGTGGTATTCAGATTTATGTTTATGTTCCAGTATAAATTTGGTGTTAAACACCATTGCATATCAGTCATGCATTCATGTACCAGCTTAATTATAAAATGATGCATTCTTATTATGAGAAACATAGTTCTTCAAGAACACTCAGTCATGCATTCATGAATCAGTTATACATGCATCAGATGCACATGTTCAGTATGTTATGTTCAGCTTGTCAGTCATAAGATCATGTTCCAGTTATTCATGTCCAGTTCATATTCAATTTTTTGTTTCCCCTCTCAGTTAGTCTCATTCGAGGATGAATGTTCTCAAGGGGGATATATTGTAATACCCGTGCCTTTTCTTAGCCTAAAATCATCACCGGGATGTTTGAACTTTCTTTGAAATATGATTTTATTATTATACATGTGGTATTTTCATGATTTTAACTTTCCATCACTTGGTAAATTGATTAAGATTTCCATCGACACCAATTTCATCACAATATGGTGTCTGTGAGGAATTTATTGATATTTTATGGAAATAGTAAGGATGCCCGTTCCAACGGTAGAACCCGACATAGCATTGGTATCCTAATGGACCGTCGGGGACCTCCATTGAATAGAGGCAGTGTACCCAGTTTCTATTCATGTCCGACAGGATGGTCCAACGCACCATTGCAAGTCCGATAAACCATCAGAGAGAACCAGTGGGACCAGTATCTATCCTTGACCGATGACTTGGATCGATGGACCGTTAAAGGCCCATCAGACCGTCGGAGGGCACTATCAGAGGCTTTCAGTAGCATTAGGTTCTGCCTAGGATCAACAGCATGACCCAACAGGCTGTCGGAGGCTTCCAGTAGCATCAGATTCTGCCTAGGATCGACAGCATGACCAGATGGACCATCACAAGTCCGACGGACCATCGGAGGCCACCATCAATTTTTATGTTCAATTTTTGAAGGTCATTTTAATAAAGGTACTTTTGTCATTTAGTGCCCGTCTATATATACCCATTTATTCATGATTTCAGCAACTTATCCATTATTATTTCACAAACAAAATTTTGTTTCTCTCTAAATTTAATCTCCAAGAACAAGATCCAATCTTCTCAAAGAATTAAGAGATTTTCCATTCTCTAAGATCAAGAACATCAAGACATCATAACACAGGTATGCATAGTGTTCATTCATGGATCCCTTTCATCCATGAAGTCCAAGAATCTCTTATTCAATTGCAAGTTATGCATTTTCTTTGAGTTTTCATGATTTGGCTGCTCATGTTCATGTTGATAAATAAGAAATTGATTTCTATTCCATGATTTTTGATAATTTCCATGTAGGTTTAATTACTATAGTCATAGATTCAAGAAACCCTAAGATTTAAACTATTGAATAATGAAATTAGAATTTCATAAAGGTGTTTACATGTATCATGCCTACAATATGTTTGATTAAATGCCTAGATGAAGGATTATTGTCTAACAAGCATGATATCATGAAATCCACATATATGTACAAGTTTATGCCTATCATATGTTTGATCAAATGCTCCTTTGAATGTAGTATGTATTATGATGTTAGTCAAGTCCTCCAGTAAGTCATGCTATGTCAGTTTCCTTCTATTGGGTCCTAGGATACTTGTGCCCTAAATATTAGCTATGTGCCTACAGCCATGTCATGTTTTTACGATACTCTCAGTCAAGCTATGAACTCTTAGACTTTAGATAGTCTTATGACTCAGGAAAAATCTCCATGATCTCATGACTCAATCAGTTGTCAGATATCAGTAGTATTCCGTCAGTCAACGGAACTTAGTAACTCAGCTCATATTCAGTTAAGTAAAACATGTTTAGTGTCTATTCAGATGGGAGTAGGAATTAGCACCGAGTGAACCTAAAGATGGGAACTCACCTGTTATAAATGAGGGTGTGATTCTTAGAAGCAATCCTTGCATTCCTGAACTATGTAGCCAACATAGGTTAAGATATTGTAGCCTACTATATAAGGGTAGATGAGGTGTCTTAACCTATTATATGAGGGTTCCCACCATTCTCGCTAGAGTTATCTGTTATATGAGGGTTACTCACATGTTGTCCTTAACAGTTGCGCGGTATTGACACCCTTCCAATCAGGACACAGATTGGATCACAACTCAGCTATTATAGCATATTTGGGGCATGTCGGTTAAATACTACTTCCAATAGTTTCATGTTATAGAATCAGGACTGTCAAATACAGTTAATCAATCTCATTAATAGAACTCAGATAGTTCTTTAGATTTTAGGACTGTCACATATAGTAAACTCAGATAAAATACATAACTCAGATAGTTCCATTAGATTTAGGACTATCATCTATAATCACTTACGTTATTAGTTATTTTCAGATACAGTTATATCCAGTTATCAGTTATGTCATGTTATCAGTATTCAGATTCAGTAATCACAATATCATGTTTTTAGCTCCTGTTATGTATTTATGTATGCATTCTCACGTTCATGTTAGACAGTCAGTTAGCATTAGTCATTTATGTGAACCCCATGTATATAGCCTACCTCATATGTATACTCAGTATATTCTATCGTACCGATGCATTCGCGCAATGGTTTTTTTTTTTATGTTACACCACAGGTTTAGAGACACCAGTTCCATATCAGAAGTAGATCCCAATTTTCAGCAATCAGAGTAGAAGTGAGTCCTCATCCTTCGAGGACATGATGATTTTCTTTTATATCATTGATTAGCTTATTAGTTAGAGTTAGTTGGGGACATATCCCATCAACTCCTTATTAAGATTATTCAGAAATTAGAGGCTTTCAGATATACACATACTATATTTCAGATTTGATTTAGACTTCAGTATTACTGATTTTGTTTTGGTTATTCTATTTCCCCACACAGATGTTACGCTATTCAGTTATGTTCAAGGTTGAACCTTATGACCTTTCAGTGTATGTTTTCGCATTATCATGTTATATTATGCAGCGTACAGGTACAGATATTAGTCATGGGTTAGCTTGTGATCCCTCGGGGTCATGAGCACTGTGTAGAGTTTTGATTTGGCAAATTAAGGCATTACAAACTTAGTATCAGAGCCTAAGGTTCAATAGAGTCCTAGGAAGTCTGAAACTCGCATCAAGTAGAGTATTGTACATAGGTGTGTTATGCGCCACTTTTATGTGCAGGAGGCTATGAGATGTTTTAAGAATAGTTTCCCCTCTTTCAATATTCATGTCCTGCCAGTGAGCATAATCACAAGTCAGTCTCTCAGTCTAATCCACTTCTTCTCTTTATTTTAGAATATGCCTCCTAAGAGATGAAACCAGGCAAACCCTCAGCCCGAAGAACCTTTGGGAGACCATGTTTCTCATGCGGAGTTCAAGATAACATTTACCACTCTTGCTTAATTTGTAGCTGCTCATAATGAACAACCAAAAGTTATTCCGACCAACCCAGTGGCCAACTCAGCCGTAGCTAGGATTCAAGACTTCACTCGAATGAATCCTCCAAACTTCATCGGGCCTAAGGTAGATGAAGACCCTCAGGAATTTATTGATCAAATCCAGAAAGTGACAGACATCATAGGGGTGACTAGTATTGAAAGTGCTGAGCTAGCTGCATACCAGTTGCATGATTGATGTGTAAGCAAACGCTAACACATTTAATGCTTTCTAGCTCAAACTAATTGTGAATTCTGAAGCAACTTCTGTTATTTTGATGTGTTTGCTCATCATATTGCAGTAAAAGACCGAAGGCATAGAAATAAACAAAAATGGAGAAAAAGAGTTGAAAATCTGAGCAAAATAGAAGAAAATATGGCTGACGAGCTTTGTGATAAGGCGTCACCCTCGTGATAGACCATCAGCATTGGTGTCAGCCTTAATAAAAAATTTGGGTCTAAGAAGAAATTCTAACAACGTCAGTGATAAGGTATCAGGATCGTGATAGCCCATCAGAATATGCGTCAGCATAAACCAGAGAATTGAGAGTGAAGGAGAAAACCTGATGACGTTGGTGATACGCCATCAGACCCGTAATGCGGGGTCAGCCACAATGTCAGCCTAAGGCAGAGTTTGAGGGCAACTGGAGAAATTCTAATACCGTCCATGATAGGTTATCAGCCCTCTGACATGGCGTCAGCGACGGCATCACCTATTCAAAGAAATTTTACTAGTTTGGTTATTTTATTTCCTTAATTGGGCTTTAGTATAAATAGCAGTTTTTTGAGTTTTTAAATTATTAAGTTTTCACTATTCAAAAACAAGAAATTTTGAGAGAGAGATGCACATTGATCTCTTTTGTCAATTATTCTTAGTTTTTCTTATCAACTATTCTTGGGATTCTAGTTTGAGATTTAATTGAAGAAATTACTTGTTATTTCCATCTAATCGTAAGTTATCCTTATTATTATGAATTCAACTTGTGATTATGTTCATCAAATCATGAGTGGCTAATTCCATTAGCTGGGGTTATGGGATTCATAGATTAGGATTTGACATGATGCTAGGTGTATAGCAGATTCAAAGAGTAGTAGAATATCTTGAAATTATGTTGTTTTAATTGAAACCTAGTGGTTGCAAACATTAGGTTATGCCTTAGGTTTTATTTTCTTCTAACAAAGAAATAGACTAGAGGATGTAAATCATCAACAGGGACTTGGAAGCAACCAACCTTCTGTTTAATGATTAATGTCGTAACTGGATTAATGTACCTAAGATAACATCCTATTGGAAATAGATAGGTAATCTAAGTTTGAAAGAATTAGATAATAAATTGTCTGGTGAGGTCGAGAGATAAGTTAGATAGCATAATCGTCAGGGTTAATCTATTTTTTCACTCATTTCGAGGATCTCTAGCATTACCTAGTATTTGTCAATACCCGAAACCTTTGGTGAACATAACTTTAGTTTCCCATTTATATTAATAACAACACAAAAATTTAGAAAGTGTGATTCATTATGAACCTTAAACCCCCATCATTCGGAAATAATAAACTACCAGTAAAGCATTTCCTAAACAAATTGGCGTTCACACCTTATTCCCTGTGGAATTCAACCACAACTTAGTTGGGTTTTATATTGACAATGATCGCTTACACCCATTCAAGAGTGTAATTTGAGTGTTATCAAAAATGGCACCGTTGTTAGGGAATATGGTTGTAGACTAAAAATTTGTGCACGAAAACTTGCTGATAGTTAAGTTTCCTTGATTTATGTTTATTTGTTGTTTTTCTTTATTGTAGGTACTGTTTTTTTTTATGCCAAACACAAGAAGTTTTGGAAAACCACTATTACCAATCAACCTAGAACCTCAACTAATTAGAAGAATGGCTGAACAACAGGAAGTAGAAAGACTAGCTGCTCTAGCCAGGGCTTAGGTTAATGTACAAAATTTGGGTCAACAAACACGTCACCAAAACCCTGATTATGAGGACTTGGGTGTTGAGGAATTGCTGAATCCGTAAAAGCCAAGGAGAGCGAAGCAAGTTTCTGTACCATTGCAGCAAAACATCAAAAGAAATCATCCAGTCTAAGGTAGATATGGGCAACAGCCTATGCAATATAAGGCTGGTGAAGATGATAAAGGAATGGACAGAGCTGGTGGAATGGGTGCTATTATTCCGCCATCGTTGGCACCAGGTGCAAAGTTCAGCATAACAAGTACCATGATAAAACTTCTAAATCTGAAGGGGTTATTTGGAGGCTTTCCTGGTGATGATTCGAAAATGCATTTGGTGAAATTCATCACCATCTACAAATCCTTCGACAATCTGGGAGTGAGCCAGAATGCGATCAGGTTGAGGTTATTTCCATTGTCTCTATCTGGAGAGGCAACAATGTGGCTGAATGAGTTAGAGCCTAATTCTATAACCAACTAGAGACAATTGAATGATGCATTCCTAGAATGGTTCTTTCCACCCTCCAGAAGGGTACAGTTGATGGACGAGCTTAGAAACTTTAGACAGCTTTCGACTGAAGCACTGCACGAGACTTGGAAAAAGTTTAAGAAGAAACTTGCACAATAGCCAAACCACAATATGATGGACTTGCACTTGATGGAGACTTTGTATAGAGCTTTCAACTTTGTGACAAAGCCAATAGTCGACAACGCTGTAGGTGGTTCGTTTATTGACCTCTCTTTTCTGGATACTTCTGATATGCTAAATAGAATGACCAAGCAGACTCGGTCTTGGCATATTAGGGATTCTATTGTGAATAGCCCTACTATTGCTAGTGGTATTACTGTTGAGCAGCGTAGAAGGGATGAGGAGAGAGATCATGATATGGCCCATTGGAAGACGTAGATGGACTTGCTGGCTAAGCACTTGCTATTCAGAAAGACTAAAATAGTAAAAGCTGTGGATTCTCAGGGTACTGTATCTGCAGGTACTGATGCTGAGGCCAACTATGTGAGTAATCGGGGGGGTTTCTGAGGCAATAGCCAAGGGAACCAAGATCGGACTTTCTATGATAAGCCTAATTATAAAGATAGGGAACTGGGACATTGGAGAAACAATAATGATAGGAGTGGTTTGTATATTCCTCCTGGAAGTCGGGATGCTGTATTTAATAGTTCTAGCATGATATCCATGGAGGACATGATGGAAAAGCTGTTGAAGGGAGTTGAGGCTACCAACTAGGGGTTAACTACTATGAAAAGAGACTTTTATACCCTCAGTCAGTTGGTTAGCTTACACTCTGCTTCTATTAAGCAGTTGGAGCAGTAGATGAGCCAACTTTCAGCTACTCTGAACCAGAGAAAAGCTGGCACTTTACCTAGTGATACGGTTCAGAACCCGCGATCTGATGGCTCTTGTTTGGTGATTACCACTCAGAGTGGTAAGGTGTTATCTGGCCCTTCTATGGGAAAAGCAGTGGAGAAAGTGGTAAGTGTTGATAAATACGAAGGAAGTAATCCAGTAGAGTCTGAGAAGCTGGATGGCTTTTATGATATGTCAGAGAAAGAAGACGACAAGAAGGAGGAAGTAGTATTGAAATAAATACCAAGACCACCACCTCCATTTCCTCAGAGATTGAAGAAGAAAGAAGATAATGAAAAATTTAGCAAGTTCATGGCAGTAATGAAACAACTGTCAGTGACGGTGCCATTGATGGAGGCACTTGAGAAAATGCTGAACTATGCTAAATTTATGAAGGAATTGTTGACAAAGAAGTGGAAGGTAAGATGTGAGCCGGTGGACAACATCCACAACTCTAGTGTTATTTCTTCACAATCCTTAATGCAGAAAAAGACTGATCCAGGAGCATTTACGATACCATGCACAGTTGGGTCCATAAAGTTTACGAAAGCTTTATGCGACTTAGGAGGAAGTATTAATCTGATTCCGCTTGAGTTTTACAAGAAGCTGGGATTGGGGAAACCTACCCACACAACGATGCGTCTTGTGATGATAGACAGATCGGTGAAGCGACCAGTAGGTGTATTACATGATATGCCATTGAAAGTGAACGACTTTATTTTACCTGAAGATTTTTTGATATTGGATTTTGATGTTGATTTTGAAGTACCGATCATTTTGGGTAGACAATTATTAGCCACGGGGAGAGTATTTAGTGATATTGAGCTCAATGAGCTCAAGTTTAGATATAGGAAAAGGAGGCCAGATTTAAAATGCAACCTACTATGAAACAATTGGAGGAGATAAACATTTTCTCGGTTGTGGATGTATTCCAGGAATGTGGATGTGTTTTGATGTGAATTCTGAAGCAACTTTTGTTATTTTGATGTGTTTGTTCATGATATTGCAGTAAAAGACTGATAGCCTAAAAATAAACAACAATGGAGCAAAAGAGTTGAAAATATGAGCAAAATAGAAGAAAAAATGGCTGACGACCTCCGTGATAAGGTGTCGGCCTCGTGATAGCTCATTAGCATTGGCGTCAAATTCTGACGACGTCGGTGATAAGGCGTCAGGATCGTGATAGCCCATAAAAATTAGTGCCAGCATAAACCACAAAATTGAGAGTGAAGGAGAAAACCTGATGACATTGGTGATACGCTGTCAGACCCCTAACGTAGCATCAGCCACAACGTCAGCCTAAGATAGAGTTTGAGGGAAACTAGAGCAATTCTGACACCGTCCGTGATAGATTATCAGCCCCTTGATGTGGCGTCAGCGACGTCGTCACCTATTCCAAGAAATTTTGCTATTTTGGTTATTTTATTTCCTTAATTAGGCTTTAGTATAAATAGCAGTTTTTAGGGTTTTTAAATTATCAAGTTTTCATTTTTCAAAAATAAAAACTTTTTACAGAGAGATGCAATTGATCTATTTTGTCAATTATTCTTAGTTTTTCTTGTAAACTATTCTTGGGTTTGTACTTTGAGATATAATTGATGAAATTACTTGATATTTTCCATCTAATAGTAAGTTATCCTTATTATTATGAATTCAAATTGTGATTTTGTTCATCAAATCATGAGCGGCTAATTCCATTAGCCCAGGTTATGGGATCCATAGATTAGGGTTTGACATGATGCTAGGTGTATAATGGAATCAAAGAGTAGTAGAACATCTTGAAATTCTGCTATTTTAATTAAAACCTAGAGGTTGCAAACATTAGGTTATGCCTTAGGTTTTATTTTCTTGTAACGGATAAATAGACTAGAGGACATGAATCAGCAACAGGGACTCGAAAGCTACCAACATTCTGTTTAATGATTAATGCTGTAACTGGATTAATCTACCTGAGATAACTTCATACTGGAAATAGATAAGTTATCTAAGTTTGAGAGAATTAGAGAATAAATTGTCTGGTGAGGTCGAGAGATAAGTCAGATAGCATAATCATCAGGGATAATCTGCTGTTCCACTCATTTCGAGGATCTCTAGCATTACCTAGTATCTGTCAATACCCGAAACCTTTGGTGAACATAACCCTGGTTTCCCATTTATATTGATAACAACACAAAAATTCAAAAAGTGTGATTCACTGTGAACCTTAAACCCCCATAATTCAGAAATAATAAACTACCAGTAAAGCATTTTGTAAACAAATTGGCGTTCACACCCTATTCCCTATGGGATTTAACCCCAAACTATTTGGGTTTTATATTGACAACAATTGCTAACACCTATTCAAGAGTGTAATTTGAGCGCTATCAATGATGTGGATCATGCTTGGTTCAAACAGTAGAATTCTGAGAGGTAAGATGATGTAGGTCCTATAAAGTGGGAGGAGTTTGTCAATGTTTTATTAGATCGATTATTTCCCAAAGAGCTTAGAGAACCTAAGGTGCTATAATTCGTCAACCTCAGGCAGTGTAATATGATGGTGAAAGAGTATTCTCTAAAGTTTACTCAATTAGCGAGATATGACCCTTATGTGGTTGCAGATAGTAGATCAAAAATGAGTAATTTTGCTTCAGGGGTGAACAACAGCATGGCTAATAAGTGTAGATCTGCCATGCTTAATAGTGACATGACCTTATGTAGACTTATGACCCATGCTCAGCAGATAGAGGAGCAAAAAATTAAGCAGAGGGAGAAGCAGAATAAGAGAGAAAACATAGGTAGTTTCAACTTTGCTTAGCCAAAATAAGAAGGAAACCATTCCCAGTTTTGTCATAAATCCTAAGTTCCGACTCCCTCTATATCCAGTGCTCCAATTCCTAAGTTTAGAGAGGGAAATAAACATAGAGTGCCAAGCTCTAAGATCCAGGGCGGTGTTAGCAGTGCTCGCACCTATCCTCTTTTCTAGACATGCGGTAAGAACCATCAGGGGGTGTGTAGAGTGGGTAGTGACATTTATTTCAGTTATGGAAAGCCAGGCCACAGAATTAGAGACTGTCCTCAGCCAGGTCCTTGGGGCAACAGAATCTCTCTTCATCTCATTCCGATTGACCAAATCAGCAGGGTCCCACATCCAGTACTACTAGCGAGCAACGTCAAAATAGACTCTATGCTCTTATGACTCAACAAGATTAGGAAAATTCTCTTAATGTAGTTACTAGTACATTACAGATCTTTTATGTGCATGCTTACACTTTGCTAGATCTAAGAGAATCCTTATCTTTTGTTACTCCTTGTATAGCAGTTAGTTTTGCTATCAGTCCTTAAATTCCAGCAGAAACCTTCTCAGTCTCTACCGTAGTGGGTAAAACCATCATAGCCTAGTGGGTATACAGGAACTACCTGGTTATGGTATTTCAGAAAGTTACTTCAGCAAACTTAGTCAATTTAGAGATGACTAGTTTTGATGTCATTCTTGGCATGGATTGGCTTCATTCCTGCTATGCCATAATCTACTAGAGAAAGAGAATAGTTCAGTTTCAGTTTCTAAATGAACCCATCCTATTGTGGAAGGGTAGTGTATCCGCTTTCAGGGGTCAGCTTGTTTCCTACCTTTGGACAAGGAAACTGATATCTAAGGGATGTGTTTATCATCTAGTTCACATTAATGATTCCAGTTTTGAGAGTCCTAGTATATAATCAGTTCCAGTTATAAGTGAATATTCAGACGTCTTTATTGATGATCTTCCAGGAATTCCTCCCTAAAGGGAAATAGTCTTTGGTATTGATATTCTTCTAGATACTCAGCCTATCTCTATTCCTCCATACAGAATGACCCCAACAGAACTTAGAAATTAGGGATTCACCGAACCTAGCATTTCTCCGTGGGGCATACCAGTCTTGTTCGTGCGCAAGAAAGATAGTTCACTCAGAATATGCATAGATTACTGTCAAGTCAATAAGGTTACGGTCAATAACAAGTATCCTCATCCTAGAAATAATGACTTATTTGATAAACTTCAGGGTGCCAGTTATTTTTCTATGATAGACCTTAGATCTGTCTATCATCATCTCAGAGTTAGAGAATGTGACATCCCAAAAATCACTTTTCGTACTCGATATGGTCACTTCAAATTCAAGTTATGTCATTTGGTGTTACCAATGCCTCAGCATTTTTTAAGGACTTGATGAACAGTATGTTCAAGCAGTACTTGGAAATGTTCATCATAGTCTTCATAGACGATATTCTGGTCTATTCTCGCACTGAGCGCGATCATGAAGACTATCTCAGAATAGTACTTCAGACCCTCAGAAATAATCAGTTCTTTGCCAAATTCAGTAAGTGCAAATTTTGGCAAAGATCAGTAGTATTCCTTAGCCATATTGTTTTTGGTGATGGCATTTGAGTAGATCCTCAAAAGACCGAGGAAGTAAGAAACTGGCCTTGCCCTGTCTCTCCATCAGATATCAAGAGTTTCTTGGGTCTGGTTGGCTATTTGTAACACCCTGATTTTCTAAACCAGAATTCTACAAGGTGCTTATGACCCTGAAGGACCACAAGCTAACACATACCTGATATTTGTACTTGTACACTACAATATATAACATGATAATACAAAAAACATGAACAATAGGTCATAAGGTTCAACTGAATAAAGAATCTGATAAAACATAATATTCATATGGGTGAGAAATACCTAAAACAACTAAAGTATGAAATAAATCTGAACTGAATATAAGTCTTAACTAAATCCAAAATCCTCTATGTACTGATTGAATAAGGAGTTCAAGGAACATGTCTCCAACTAACTCCGTAAACTGATAGCTAACTAAAAAAACAAATGAATAAATCAATTCATATCGTCGTCGAATGAAGAGGACTCAATGCAACTCTATATATTGGAATGCGACTGCTACTGCTGGTCTGGAACTCATGTATCTGGACATACGGTGTAACATGAAAAGAAAGCACAATAGCGCAAATGAGTTAGTACAACTAGAGTACTGAGTATACAAGTGAGGTAGGCTAATGCAAAAGGGTTTACATGCATAAACAATGTGAACTGACTAACTGATATGAATGTGAGAGTACAAACTTGCATTGATACGCCCAAATTACAACTCTCATTAGAAAGTGTAAGCGGTCGCTGTCAAATATAGAACCCAACTGGGTTGGGTGTCGAATCCTATAGGGAATACTATGATCACTAAGTATTGCGATTATTATTAGACTGTTGATCGAAGGTTCCAAGGTAAGGGGGGTTTGGTTTAAGTGCACAATAATATTATCAGTGTAACGATGAGATGATATGTGTAATTATATTTGATCACAGAGAATAACAAGTTAGGGTTATGTCCACCTTGTAGCTTCTACTTCTCTATTAACTATGAGTAATACGGATTTTATACATGCATACACTTATAGAGAGACGTATTCTAATTCTAAATCCAAATGTTTTTCAACCATCAAGGATTTATTCACCTTAGTTCTCTCGAATCCAAAGTGTACAACAAATTATATGAACTCTCCAATACGTTAATCTTGCTAGGGCATTAACGTGTAAAATAGGGGTTGGAAACCCTATTTTCTTGTCACACTCTCTTTTCCAAATAGTAACTTTTCCATCGAACAAGTTATTGCTATAATGGCGTATTCCCTATGTTTGCAACCACGAGAATTCAATCAAAATGAAGAGAGTAATGATATAAGCGGCATGACATATAATAAATTCAAAAACCCATAGCAATAGAGAGTATACTACAAGGTTTCCATAACCCAAATAAATAAGCTTAGCTACTCATGAATAAAACAGAAATCAACATAGAAATATTCATCATACCAAAACTTGGAACGATCTTAGTGATAAAGATGACTAGCGAAATCAAGAGAGAAACACGTTTCTCTCTGTCTCTCCTCAAGCGAAGCCATTTTTCTTGTGTTCAAAATATTACAGAATCTGAATAATGTGAATAATTCCCTAAAACTTCAGCAATAAGGATTTTAATAACATCCTTCTCTAATAAATGGCTACTGCATCCTTAACTATTTAAAAATATTGAGTTTGCCTGGGAAAAAGTTCCCATGCATCACATTCAGTCCAAGAGCTGCTTTCCTTTTTATGTGAAGTTTTCCTTTGCTGTCCACAGGTCCCCAAAGTGCTAAAATCTTCCTCATTAGTACCTGAAAAGCATGCTAATCACATAGGTCAACTCACTTCACTAAAAATGGACTAAAAGTGCATGAAGTATGTATTTTATCCTCAAAACTTAGCTAAGACATGGGTAAATTATGGTGCTTAGACGTATAAATATGCCCAACATCATACATACATAGTAATTGGAATCATGATTACATGATATCTAGATCAGAACACTAATACATGGTTTACTGATAACAGACATAACTGGTACTGTAGTTCCGATAACATGGGCGACTATATCTGATAGTCTTAAATCTGATGGAACTATCTGGGTTTTGTAATATAACTTAATTTTACTGTATCTAACAGTCCTGGTATACGAATATCTGAAGAACTATCTGAGTTCTTTTACTAAGGCTGTGTCTAAAACCATGGGAGGTAGTTATTTAACTGACATGCCACATATGTGTCATTATGGCTAAGTGGGGTTCAATCTCTGCCCTGACTGGAAGGGTGTCAATACCGTGCCACTGGTAAGGACAACATGTGCGCATCCCTCATATAACAGGTAAATCTAGTGAGAATGGGGAAACCCTCATATAATAGGTTAATCCACCTCATCTACCCTCATATAATAGGCTGTGATGTCTTAACCTATGATGGCTACATAGTTCTGGAATGCAAGGATGACTGCTAAGAACACACCCTCATATACAGGTGAGTTCCCATAATTCGGTTCAATCGGTGCTAACTCCTACTCCCATCTGAAGTGACTGAACATGATTTAATTGACTGTACTTGAGCTGAACTTACTGAATTCCATTAGCTGATGGAATACTACTGATATATGATAACTAACTGAGATTATGAGGTTTCCTGAGTCACATGATTAACTGATTTCTGGTGAATCATGGCTTGATTTCGAATATCGTGAAACATGACATGGCTCTATGTACACAGCTATAGTTTTCAGGTACGAATACCTCTAGGACTCGAGATAAGGAAACTGATGCACATTACTGACTTGATTATAAGATTGGAGTGCATAATTCATAGTATCATAAGTAGGATATTTCATACTAATCATGGTTCTCAACATCCTATACATAGGAAGGGGAATTCATAATACATGTACATACTTGCATAGCTTCAATATCATGCTCATTCCATATGACAACCATAACACATAAAAATAATGTGGGATTCATGTGAAATCATAAAGCATAGAGAGTGGAATTCATATCAAATTATGATGCTTAACATTGGCTTGCCATTTAGATACTATTGAATCATGGAAGCTTGGTTTATAGCACATGTAAGCATTTTATCAAACACCTTGCATGCACTCTTTAACTCATAGGTGTATTCACAATTTACACCATATTAAACCACCAAAATTCATTGGTTCCAACTACATGATCATAAACTTCATGAAAATTCATCAAATTACTGCTCTATAGCATAAACAACAACCACCAACATTAATGCAATCATATCACCAAGAAAAATCATGATCTAGTAGTTAAAGATTGATTCTTGAACTCCACGGACGAAAGGAATTCATGGATGAACACTACGCATACCTTAGATTAAGAATACGTGAAATTTACAATTGAATTAGCTTGGAACTTGAAACCCCCAATTGGACCCTAGCTTGTTCTTAATTGTTCTTGATAGAAAATCAACAAAAGTACTATATTTTGGTGTTATGGAGATCAAATCCCATGCTAACAAGCTTATATATGGGTGGAGAATGACCAAAAAGCCCTTAAAAATGCGGGGGTGGTCTGCAAAATTTTTTGGCATCGTGCGATGGAGCATGAGTTGCATGCTATTTTCCACCACAGAATAACGTGCATTTCAAGCTCTATAGCATACTAGGACCATGCGATATAGCATGCGTTACATGCTAATCGCATGATGCTACTATTTCGAAATCCAAATATGCTCTAAAAAGATTTCGAAAATTCTGAAACTTACCCGGGATGTACTACGACCTTGCCCCATCGCAACGCAACTTGAAAATCTGAAAACAAAGGTCGGAAAGGTGGAAAAATAAATCCCCAAAATTTGGAGGTCAAAAATAAGAATAAGTGTTTAATTTGATCAAAATATTCTAAGTCTTTGAGGCTTGTAGAGCCAAATGAGCTGAATTTTAGACTTAGCATTTTACGGAGTCTTACATATTTCCTCATCGGGAACATTCGTCCTCGAATGAGAATCTACTAAGAGGGGATAAAGGACAAGCTGAACATGAATTGAACATAAATGACAAAAATATGATCTCATGACTGACATAACTGATAAACTGAAAACATCATACTGGACATACATATCTAATACATGTGTAACTGATACATGAATGCATAACTGAGTAATTTGATAACTTAGTTTCTAAAGACAAGAATGCATAGCTGATGCATGATCTTATAGATGAACTATTTCATGAATGCGTGACTGAGTATGCAATGGTAATAGCTACCGAGTTTATATTGGGATCATGAACATGAAACTGAATAAGCTTAAGGAGGACTATTACCTTAGGTTTGATCTGAATTGGTGGGGAATAGGTGAGGATACTTGGTAGTCATATCTGCTTTTGCTTCCTAAATAGCTCCATTATGATACTGATTTTGCCAAAGAACCTTGACTAGAGGGACTTCTTTGTTCCTCAAGCGACAAGTCTGATAATCTATGATTTCGACTGCAACCTCTTCATAAGAGAGGTTGTTCTGAATATCAATGCTCTGAATAGGGACAACAACTGCTAGGTCACCTATGCATTTCTTGAGCAAAGAGACATGGAAGACTTAATGAACTGAGGCTAGATATGAAGTCAATTCGAGCTCATAAACTACCTTGCCAAAACCACTGAGAATCCTGAAGGGATCGATATATTGGGGACTGAGTTTCCCTTTTTTGTTGAACCTCTTCACTCCGTTCATGAGAGAGATCTTGAGATATATATATATAGTCATTCACCTCGAAATTGAGATCCTTTCTACAAACATCTGCATATGACTTTTGCCGGCTTTGAGTAGCCCGGAGTCTCTCTCGGATCAACTGAACTTTCTCTAAGGCGTCGAATAATAAGTCAGGACCTATGACTGAGGCCTCACTAACTTTGAACCAACCAATTGGATATCTATATCTCCTACCATAAAGAGCTTCGAATAGAGCCATCTGAATACTAGAATGATAGCTATTGTTTTATAGAAACTTAATCAAAGGCAAGTGGTCATCCCAACTTCCTTTGAAATCAATTGCACAAACCCTTAGCATATCATCTAGAGTCTTAATGGTCGTTTCTTCTTGACCATCTGTCTCAGGATGAAACACTGTACTGAAATAAACTTGGGTGCCAAGACCCTTTTGGAATACTTTCCAGAATTGAGAGGTGAACTGGGTACCTCTGTCTTAGATCATAGATAATGGAACACCATTTTATCTAACCAACTCCCTAATATATAGTTTGGTGTAATCCTCGGCTAAACAAGAGGTACGAACTGGAAGAAAATAAGCTGATTTGATTATTTTGTCTATAATGACCCGAATTGAATCATACTAATGATGAGTTCAAGGAAAACCTATCATGAAATCCATGTTCACTTCTTCCCACTTCCAAGTAGGAATGGTGAACTCCTGCATGGGACTACTAGGTTTCTGATGTCCTATCTTAACCTGTTGACATATAGAGCAATTAGCCACAAACTCTGCAATATCTCTCTTCATCCCATTCCACCAATAGATCACCCGCAAGTCACGGTACATCTTAGTGGCCCCTAGATGAATAGAGTATCATGCACCATGCACCTCTGGAAGAATTCACTGCCTCAAGTCATCTACACCTGAAAAACATAAACGATCCTGACAACAAATAACATCATCTGCCTCATAGGAGAAAACCTCTACTTTTTTATTCTTAACTAACTCTCTTTTCTTGACAAGGCTAGGATCCCTGTCTTACTTTTCTCTCACCTCGGAAACTAGATATGACTCTAAACTACTGTGAATACATACACCACCCTCTGAAGAGTCTACTAAGCGAACGCCTAGTCTAGCAAGATGATGGATCTCGTGAGCTATCTTTTTCTTGCAATCCTCAATGTGAGAAATAATACCCATGGAGAGTCTACTGAGAGTATCGGCCACAACATTGGCCTTGCCCGGATGATAAAGGACACTTATGTCATAATCTTTCAGAAGCTCTAACCATTTTCCCTGATGAAGATTGAGATCATTCTGAGAAAAAAATACTGAAGGCTCTTACAATTTGTGAAGACATCTACATGAACTCTGTAGAGATAATGCCTCTAAATATTTAAGGCCAAAACTACAGCTCCTAACTTAAGATCATGAGTAGGATAATTTTTCTCATGCGACTTTAACTGTCTAGAGGCATAGGCTATGACCTTACCATGCTACATGAGGACACAACCTAAACCCACTCTAGATAAATCATAATAAACTATGAACCCATCTAAATCATCTGGAAGAGATGAAACTGGAGTTGAAGTGGGTCGAGTCTTTAACTCTTGAAAACTCTTCTTGCATGAATCTGACCACTAAAACTTAACCTTTTTCTGAGTCAATCTGGACATAGGAGATGTAATAGACAAAAATCCCTTGACAAAATATCTGTAATAGCAAGCCAAACCCAAGAAACTCTAGATATCTGATAAAAACACAGGACGAGGTGAGTTTCTTACCGCTTTGGTTTTCTGAGGATCTACTCTAATGCCATCACCGAAAATAATATGGCCATGGAATGCTACTGATCTTAGCCAAAATTTGCACTTACTAAACATGGCAAATAACTGATGATCCCTGAGGGTCTGAAGAACAATTTTTAGATGGTCTGAATGATTTCACTCATTGCGACAATAGACCAAAATATCATCTATGAAGACTATGCCAAACATATCCAAGTACTTCTTGAACACACGGTTCATCAAGTCCATGAAAGTTGGAGGGACATTGGTAAGACGAAAGGACATAACTAGAAATTTGAAGTGACCATACCGAGTATGAAAAACTGTCTTTGGGATGTCACATTCTCTAACTCGGAGCTGATGGTAGCCTAATCTGAGGTCTATCTTGGAGAAATAACTGGTACCCTAAAGTTGGTCAAACAAGTCATCTATTATAGGAAGTAGATACCTATCTATTATAGGAAGTAGATACCTATTCTTGATCATGACTTTGTTGAGCTAACAGTAATCGATACACATCCTAAGAGAACTATCTTTCTTGTGCACGAATAATACTGGTGCACTTCATGGGGACACACTGGGCTTGATGAATCCCTTATATAAGAGATCCTTCTACTGATCTTTTAGTTCCTTAAGTTCTGCTGGTGCTATTTTGTATGGTAGGATAGAGATAGGCTGGGTATCCAGGAGAAGGTCTATGACGAAGTCTTATTCCTTTTGGGAGAAATTCCTGGAAGATCTTCAGGAAAGACATCTAAATATTCATTAACACTGGGACTAATTCACTACTGGGAGATTTGGAACTGGAATCATTAACATGCACGATATGATATAGACACACCTTAGAAATCATTTTCCTTGCCCGAAGGTAGGAAAAAAGTTGACCCCTGAATGTTGAAGTACTACCTTTCCACTCTAGGACGGGCTCATTCGGGAACTGAAATTAAACTATCCTATTTCTACTGTCGACTATGGTATAGCAGGAATAAAGCCAATCCATGCTGAGAATGACATCAAAATTAGTCATCTTTAACTTGACTAAATCTGCTGAGGTGGATTTCTAAAATATCATAATGGGGCAGTTCCTATATACCCACCGAGCTATGATAGTTTTACCCACTGGGGTAGATACTGAAAAGGGATTTGCTAAATTTTTGGGACTGATACCGAAATCGCCATCTATGTATGGAGTAATAAAAGACAATGATGCACCTGGGTCTAGCAAAGCATAAATATGAACATAGAAAATCTATAACGTACCAGTAATAACATCAGGACAATTTTCTTGATCTTGTCAGGTCTGAAGAGCATAGAGTCTGTTTGGATGTTGCCCACTAGTAGCATTGGAAGCGATACCCTACTTGTTTGGGCGACCGAACTGAGCTGTGGAACGATTCTACTGACCTTAGGACCTGACTGAGGATAGTATCTAAATCTGTGGCCTGGCTTTCCACAACCAAAACAAATGACTTGACCCTCTCTACACATACCCTGATAGTGCTTACCGCAAGTCTGACACTTAGGATAAGTGTGGCCACTACTAACACTGACCTGATAATTAGAGCCTGGTGCTCTATCTCTATTGCCATCTCTAAATTTTGGCATCGGGGCATTAGAAAAGGAAGGGGATAGAACTGCTAACTTAGGACAAAACTATGAGTGGTTTCCTCCTTCTGATTTAGGCTGAGCAAAACTTAAACTGCCTGATCTTTCTCTCTTATTCTGCCTCTCCCTAGTCCTAAACTTCTGCTTCTCTATCTGTTAAGCATGGGTCATGAGCCTGGCTAAAGTCATATCTATATTCAGCATCACAGACCTACTCTTATTTACCAAGCTATCATTCACCCTTGACACAAACTTGCTCATCTTATCCTATTGTCTGCAACCACATGAGGGGCATACCTGCCTAGCTAAGTAAATCTAAGAGAATACTCCCTAACCATCATATTTCCCTGCCTGAGGTTGATGGACTCAAGAACTTTGGTCTCCCTCATCTTTTTGGGGAAAGAATTTATCTAAAAAAGTTGTGACAAGCTCCTTCCACTCAATAGGACCTGCATCATCTACCCTCTCGGACTTCCACTATTTGTACCAAGTATGAGCCACATCTTGCAACTGATATGTGGCTAACTTAGCACTCTCAAAATAATAACACCCATGATTTCAATGACCTTCTATACTTGGTCAATGAACTCCTGAGGGTCTTCATCAGACTTAGATCCATAGAAAGACGGAGGGTTCATTCGGGTGAAGTCCTACATCCTAGCAGCTGTGGAATTGTCTACTGGATTGGCTGGAATAACTTGTGGCCGTTCATTTTACGCAGCCACAGACTGAGCAAGTGTGGTGAATATAGCTCTAAACTCCACATGAGAGACATTTTTACCCAAAGGATCTTCGGGCTAAGGAGCTGGCTGGTTTCTTTTCTTTTCTAAAATAAGAGAAGAACGGATTAGACTGAGATTTTAACTTGAGATTATGCTCACTAGCATGACATGAATACTGAAAGTACGGAAGCTATTCCTAAAACATGTCATAGCCTTCTGTACATAAATATGGCACGCAACACACCCAGGCACAAGACTCTACTAGATGCGGCTTTCAGACTTCCTAGGACTCTATAGAACCTTAGGTTCTTATACCAAGTTTGTAACATCCTAACTTTTTGAACCGAAATGCTAACGGTGCTTATGACCCAAAGGACCACAAGCTAACCCATGACTAATATCTTTACGTGTATACTGCAATATATAACATGATAATGTGGAAAATATGAACAATAGGTCATAAGGTTCAAATGAATAAAGAATCTAATAAAACATGATATACATATGGGTGATAAATACCCAAAACAACTGAAGTGTGAAATAAATATAAACTGAATATATTTCTGAACTAAATCCAAAAGCCTCTAAGTAGTGACTGAATAAGGAGTTGAAGGAACATGTCTCCAACTAACTCAGTAAACTGATAGCTAAATGAAATAATATATGAATAAATCAAATCATATCATCCTCGAAAGAAGAGGAATCACTGCAACTCTGTATATTGGAATGCGACTACTACTGCTTGTCTGGAACTTGTGTCTTTGGACCTATGATGTAACATGAAAAGAAAGCACCATAGCGCAAATGTGTCAGTACAACTGGAGTACTGAGTATACGAGTAAGGTAGGCTAATGTAAAAAGGGTTTACATGCATTAAAAATGCTAACTGACTGAGTGATATGAACGTGAGGGTGCAAACATGCATACATAGTAATTGGAATTGTGATTATGTGATATCTAGATCTGAACACTAATACATGATTTACTGATAACTGACATGACTGGTACTGTAGTTTTGATAACATGGGCGATTGTGTCTGAAAGTATTGAATCTAATGGAACTATCTGGGTTCCATAATATAACTGATTTTGACTGTATCTAACAGTCCTAGTATATAGATATATGAAGAACTGTCTGAGTTTTTTTACTGAGGTTGTGTTTGAAACTATGGGAGGTAGTTGTTTAACCAACATGCCCTATATGTGCCATTATAACTAAGTTGGGGTCCAATCTCTGCCCTAACTAGAAGGGTGTCAATACCTTGCCACTGGTAAGGACAACGTGTGAGAAACACTCATATAATAGGTAACTCTAGTGAGAACGATAGGATCTCTCATATAATAGGTTAAGCCACCTCATCTACCCTTATATATCTGGTTGCGATGTCTCAACCGATGCTGGCTACATAGTTCTGAAATGCAAGGATGACTGCTAAGAATCATACCCTTATATACAAGTGAGTTCCCATCCTTGGTTCACTTGGTGCTAACTTTTACTCCCATCTGAAGAGACTGAACATGATTTAACTAACTGCATGTGAGTTACACTTACTGAATTCCATTGACTGATGGAATACAACTGATATCTGATAACTGACTGAGATCATGAGGTTTTCTGAGTCACATGACTGACTGATTACTATTAAATCATGGCTTGATTTTGGATATCGTGACAAATGACATGGCTCTAGGGACACCGCTATATTTTTTGGGTATGAATACCCCCAGGACTCGAGAGAAGGAAACTAACTCACATGACTGACTTTATCACAAAATTGGAGTCCACAATTCATAATATCATAAGTAGGGGATTTCATACTAATCATGGTTCTCAATAAATTATACATAGGAAGGGGAATTCATTCAACATGTACATACTTGCATATCTTTAATATCATTCTCATTCCATACCACAACCATAAAACCTAATAATAATGTGGGATTCATGTGAAATCATAAAGCGTTGAGCATGGAATTCATATCAAATTATGATGCTTAACATTGGCTTGCTATTTAGATACTATTGAATCATGGAAACTTGGTTTATAACACATCTAAGAATTTTATCAAAGACCTTGCATGCACTCTTTAACTCATAGGTGTATTCACAATTTACACCATATTAAACCACCAAAATTCATGGGTTCCAACTACATGATCATAAACCTCATGAAAATTCATCAAATTACTGCTCTATAGCATAAACAACAACCACCAACATTAATGCAATCATATCACCAAGAAAAATCATGATTTAGTAGTTAAAGATTGATTCTTGAACTCCACGGATGAAAGGAATTCATGGATGAAAACTACGCATACCTTATATTAAGAATCCATGAAATTTAAGGCTGAATTAGCTTGGAACTTGAAACCCCCAATTGGATCCTAGGCTTTTTCTTGAAATTTCTTGACAGAAAATCAACAAAATCACTATATTTTTTTTTATGGATCTAAAATCCTGTGTTAACAAGCTTATATATGGGTTAAGAATGAGGAAAAAGCCCTTAAAAATACAGAGGTAGACTATAGAAATTTTTTGCAATATGCAATGGAGCGTGCATCACATGCTATTTTCCACCACAGAATAGCATGCGTCGCATTCTCTATAGCATACTAGGACCATGCGATATAGCATGCGTTGCATGCTAATCGCATGATGCTACTATTTCGAAATCCAAATATGCTCTAAAAAGATTCCGAAAATTCTGAAACTTACCCGGGATGTACTACGACCTTGCCCTATTGCAATGCAACCTGAAAATTGAAAATCAAAGGTCGGTAAGGTCATCAAATAAATCCCTAAAATTTAGATGTCTAATATTGGACTAAGTGTTGAATTTTATGAAAATTTTCTACGTCTTTGAGGCTTGTAGATCCAAATGAGCTGAATTTTAGACTTAACATTTTATGGGGTCTTACACTATTACAGAGGCTTGTTGAAGTATTTTCTTCTATTGCATCACCTATGTCCAAATTGACTAAAAAAAAGTCAAATTTTAGTGGTCATATCCTTGCGAGAAGAGTTTCAGGAGTTTAAGACTCGACTCACCTCAGTTATAGTCCTAGCTTTTCCAAACAGTTCAGATGGATTCATAGTTTATTGTGATGCCCTAGAGTGGGTTTATGTTGTGCCCTCATATAGTATGGTAAGGTCATATCCTACGACTCCAGACAGTTAAAGCCCCATGTGAAGAATTATCCTACTCATGATCTTGAGTTAGTGGCTATTGTATTTTCTTTGAAGATTTGGCGGCATTATCTATAAGGTGTTCATTTAGATGTCTTCACAGATCATAAGAGCCTTCAGTATGTATTTTCTTAGAAAGATCGCAATCTTCATCAGAGAAGGTGGTTAAAGATCTTGAAAGATTATGGCATAAGTGTTCTTTATCATCTGGGCAAGGCTAATGTAGTAGCCGAGGCTCTCAGTAAACTATCCATAGGTAGTGTTTCTCATGTTAAGGATAGTAAGAAGAAGTTATCTCAAGAAGTCCATCAGCTTGCTAGACTAGTTGTTTGCTTAGTTGATTCCTCAGAGGGTGGTGTATGTGTTTAGAGTAGTTTAGAATCATCTCTCGTTTCTAAGGTGAAAGAAAATCAAGACAGAGATCCTAGCCTAGTAAAGTTGAAAGAGTATGTTTAGAATCAGAATAAAGAGGTTTTCTCCCAGGGGGTAGATGGCGTCTTTCATTGTCAGGGTTGTCTATGTGTTCTAGGTGTAGATGACTTGAGGTAGCGAATTCTTACAGAAGCACATGGTGCACACTACTCTATTTATCCCAGGGCAACAAATATGTACCACGACTTATGAGAGATATATTGGTGGAGTGGGATGAAGAGAGATGTTGCAGAATTTGTGGCTAAGTGCTCTACATGTCAGCAGGTTAAGATAGAGCATCAGAAGACTAGTGGTCCTAAGCAGGAGTTCAGTATTCCTACTTAGAAGTGGGAAGTTGTAAACATTGACTTTGAGATGGTTTTACCTAAAACTCATCATCAACGTGATTCAATATGGGTCATTGTATACAAAATGACCATATCAGCCTATTTTCTTGCAGTTCATACCTTTTATTCAGTCGAGGAATATGCCAAACTCTACATTAATGAGTTGGTCAGATTATATGGTGTTTCATTATCTATTATCTCAGATAGAGGTTCCCAGTTCACCTCTCATTTTTGGAAAGCATTCCAAAAGGGCTTGGTACCCAAGTTTATCTTAGTATAACCTTACATCCTCAGACAGATGGTCAAGCAGAAAGGACCATTCAGACTCTAGAAGATATGCTAAGGGAGTGTGCAATTGATTTCAAGGGTAGTTGGGATGACAACTTGTCTTTGATTAAATTTGCATACTACAATAGCTATCATTCAAGTATTCAGATGGCTCCATTCAAAGATCTCTATGGTAGGAGATATAGACCTCCAATTGGCTGGTTCAAAGTTAGTGAAGCCTCAGTTATAGGACCTGACTTAATATTCAATGCCTTATAAAAAGTCCAGTTGATTAGAGAAAGACTCCGGGCTACTCAGAGCTGATAGAAGTCTTATGCATATGTTTGTAGAAAAGATATTAGTTTGAGGTCGGTGATCATGTTTGTCTAAAGATCCCTCCCATGAAGGGAGTGAAGAGATTCGGAAAGAAAGGAAAGATAAATCCCCGATTGATGTGTGAGCAAATGGTAACACAATTAAGGCTTTTAATCGAGAATAGTTATGAAGTATTAATGAAATTTTGTCATTTTTGATTAGTTTATGTTTGATTTTGCAGTTTAATCTAATAGGATAGAGAACTAACATGAAATGAAGCAAAGAAGTTAAACTTTGAAAAAATCCAAAGACAAGTATAGCTGACGACATTTGTGGTAAGTCGTCAGCTTTGTGATAAGATATCAGGTTGGTCGTCATTAGTTGAAAGAGAATTGGCTTGAGTTGAATCCTATGATGACATCTGATGATAGGATGTCAAAAGTGTGATATGTCATCATGAATATCGTCAGCCTTAACTAGAGAATTGGCTTGAGTTAAAGCATGTGATGATATTTTTTGATAGGCTATCAAAATGGTGATAAGTCATCAGGAATGCCATTAGCCTTAGGCAGAACATGGGAGCCGACGAGAAGTCTTAACGACATTTATGATAAGTCGTCAAGGAGATAATAGGGCACCATGGTTTTGCTGTCAGCCTAAAGCAGCGAGTACCAAAAGCATAAAGGAAACTGATGATATTTGTGATAAGTCGTCAGCCCCCTGATAGGCTATCACAAATGTCTTCACTTGTTCGAGGGATTTCTAATTTTTGTTAATTTATTTCCTTATTTAGGGTGAACTATTTAAATCTTTTCTTTAGGGTTTTCTAGTATTATTATTCAGCACAAAGTTGACACCTTGAGTTTAAAAAAAAACATATTCTGATATTTTTCTCTATCTACTTCTTGAGTTTAACAACACAACTATTTGGAGAGATTAAGATTATCATCGTTTAGGACTTTTCTCTTGTGATATAATTGGAATAACACTTGTTGTTCGTCTCTATAAGTTTATCTTTCAAATTATGAATTCAACTATGTGTTTCGTCTGTTACATCATAAGTGGATAAATTCAGTTAACCTGAATTATGGGATCTAGGGTTAGGTCTTGATAAGGTATTAAGTATTCAAGATTCAAAAGGTGGTGGGATTTCTTTATAATTCTGAAGTTTTAATTAATGTCTGTTGGTTGCAAACAGTAGACACACTTGCTTTGATTTTCTTGAGAAAAAAATCAAATACAGTAGGAAGTGAATTATCAGAAGGGACTCAGAAATACTTCGTTTAATAATCAGCGCTATAACAAGGTTGGTTAACCTGAGGTAAAATCTGGGCATTGAATAAAAATTCCCTAAGTCCGAGAGGATTAGGAAATTAAACACTTAAGTAAGTTGAGAGACATTTAAGCATAACGTCGATAAAGATAGCTTGTTATCCTAACCACCATGAGAATCTTTAACCACTTTTAGTATCTGTCATGTACCGTAAGCCCAAGTCAACATAATTCTGGTTGTTTTATAAACTCTTGATTACCAACAGTTACTTGTTCAATCATTAAAAACCCCTATTTTGTCATTTCCTGTCAGTTGTTTGAATTTAACTTGTAGCTTTAGGTTCAAATTAGTTTAATCGCCACTCACATTGTTCCCTGTAGATTCGACTCCGACTCCAATGTTGGATAAATATATTGACGACGATCGCTTACACCCATTCAATAATGTAATTTGAGCGTTATCAAAAATGGTACCATTGCCGTGGAACAATTTCGCGTATTGAGTTGGTTTGAAATTTTAGCCTACTTTCTTGAATTCAAACTTGTAAATATTTATTTTTAGTTTTCTTTTATTTTTTGTGTTAGGTAGATTATTTTAGTTTACTTATTACAATGGCATCGTGGAATGAACATGAGCTTGGTGGTTGGAAATCTTATCTTGATGATCCCTGTCCATAGTGTGATCAACCTCACTTTTGGCAAGATTGTAGATATGCTCCTCGGAGAGAGTTGTGTGCACCATCTCCATCCTACCGGGAGTATGATTGTTCTTTATGTGGTGGTCAAGATGGACATTAAAGTGATTTCCTAAATTCCCCCTCCCCCCATTGTGCTAACCCAAATTCTAGTTCTTTTTATGATTTTGATAGGTCTTTTAGTCAAGAAAAGGAAGAATGAAGCGCTAAAAATAGTGGCATTGAAGCTATGCTTCAACTAATGTTGGATCATATGGACACAATGAATTATATCAAATGTGAGATATGTCAATACATGAGGGAATTTAACAAGGAAAGAGAATGGATAGGGAAGATGGATATCGAGGTCAATCATCCAAAGCACTCTTCTACATTATGTTTAGATGATATCTTGTCTGTGGAATCATTTAGACTAATCGAAGAGTGTAAATATGAGGAGGAAGAATATTATAGTGTTGTTGATCTTGATATTGAGCAACCCTTGGTGATTTCCCACTCAATCGAACCATTCATGAATGAAGATGCCAAAGATGAGGAAATTGTACTAGAGTCGAAAGAAGAAATCAAGCACAATTCTTATGAATATTCTAGTCCATTTTGGGGTAAATATACTATTATAGATTCTACTCCTAAATTGAGAGTTAGTCTTCATTCAAACCACTTTTCAACATTATGCTTGGTGGATGTGATGAGAGTCAAATCACTCAAGAAAATGATGAATTTTGAAAATGAGGAAGAAAATTCTTACATTTTGGAGTTTATCATTCTAAAAGGGTATACTACAATCCCATTATTGAAGGCCAAGAAACTTAAAGATCGATGCCCATTTAGTGGCTTTTTAAGATCCTTACTATTGCCTAATGAGCCCACACGAAAGTTCGATGCAAAATTGGGCAAGCAGTTCAAGTTTTAAAGTGGCGTGATAGAACATTCTTTATCATGCCCTCACATTTCCCGAACGGACCTAAAAGATGCAATGATCAAAAGATGGACAGAAAATTCAAATCGTCTAAGTGGAAGGATAAAGTATGACTAAATTTTGCTGTTCTACGACACTAAATTAGGCGCTTCCTGGGAGACAACCTAAGGAATTTTGTTGTTTATATTCGTATTATGTGGTTGACATTAGATCTTCACACCCATAGTGACACAAGTATGTTTCTAACTCTATTGTTTTGGTTTGATGCATTTGGGACAATGTATGATTATAAGTTGAGGGTGGGAATACTTGTGGGTTTTGACGTCCTCTTGGGGATTTTGTTGCCATGCCTCTTTTTCCCAGAATCTTGTTCCTAGTAGAGCTGGCATGTTTAGGTGTATTGTGTTTGTTTTATAATGTGTTGTGGTTAACTGGGGGGAAAATAAGTATCTAGGATAGTTGACATATTTTGGTTGATTTTTCTTGGAATGATAAATGCCTCTCCAATTGTCTATCTGGTAACTGTGTGATGTGCATCTATATATGACTATTGTGAATCTATTTATGGAATTAGTACTGGGGACATAATAATCACTGCTAACCATTGAATGAACCTAATGGGTAGTAGCTTATGATGTACCTTTGTGTCATGTGTGTGTGAGATGCTACCTAGTTCCCCTTGAGTGTTAAATCCATAACTTTCCCGGCTGGTCTTGCCTTGGTTGTAGGATAGTGGTTAGGAAAGTATGATAAGTCTTTGTTGATTTAGTCCATTTTTAGCCTAAATGACCGTCCATGTATGAATAATATCCCTTGATCCTTATTTTGAGTCTGAATGCCTATTCTTTTTATTATACCTATCATCTTCCCATTTGTATCATAATGAACCTGTTTTGGCTCTGGTCCTCCTTGGAAATTAAGCACTTTGACCTAGGCAAATAACATAAGTTGACGGTGTCTATCATAGGGGTGCGTGATGCAAAAAGGGTATGAAGAAAGGTAGCATAAAAGAAAAGAATAAAAATATAGGTGCGGTGGAATAGAATACGAAAAGAAATGTTAAAAAAAAATATTAAAGAAAAGACCGCACACATCCTGAATTTGCTTAATCAAGAAAGGGAGAAATAAGGTAAAGGTTGATAAGTAAGACCCTAAAAATAGTGTAGTGCCAAGGAGGATTAGTTACTTTAAATACCCTTGAATATCATTCCAGCCCCTAGCCTACATTACAAGATGAGAAAAAGTCCTATAGTGATCCTAGTTGACCTGTCTGAAGACCTTGGAAATGAAAATAAGGGCAAGTCTATGGCAGATAACATGTAGTGATTGGACCTTTATTCTGAGAGTGAGGATCTGTGGATTATCCCTATGTTAAACATTTGATGTCTGATATGAGTGAGAAAGGGATTTCTTTGTTGTGAGGTCACACTAGGTATGTTACAAGTAGCTAACTTGTTTGGGTAGTGTAATGTTGGTGCATGCATGATTGTGTTGCTGAATTTATGCCATATCTTTAGTCCGTTTTGTGGCATTATTGCTTTTCAGTGGTATACACAGTTGGTTTAAATTTGATTGACCTTGGAGGTGGTAACTTTGTTTTGAGCTTAAATGAATAATTGACTGCCAAATGTACTCTGTGTTCTCTTAGTTGTGCTGAGTTACTTGAGGACAAGAAATTGTTTTAAGTTGAGGGTGTTGATGAGTGAGAAAATGCTAACACATTTAAGGCTTTTAACCAAGAATTACTGTAAAGTCTTAAGCAACTTTTACCATTTCTGATTAGTTTATGTTTGATTTCGCAATTTAAGCAGATCGGATAGAGAACCAACATAAACAAAAGAAAGGAAGTTAAAATTCGAAGAAATTTGAAGACAAGTGTGGCTGACAATATTTGTGATAAGTCGTCAGCCCTGTGATAAGCTATCAGGTTGTTCATCATCAGTTGACAGAGAATTGGCTTGAATTAAATCCTGTGACGACATCTGGTGATAGGAAGTCAAAAGTTTGATATGCCATCATGAATATCGTCAGCCTTATCCAGAGAATTGAGATTGAGTTGAATCCTATGATGATATTTTGTGATAGGCCATCATAATGGTGATAAGTCATCAGAAATGTCGTCAGCCTTAGGCAGAACATGGGAGCTGAGAAGAAGTCTTGACGATATTCGTGATAATTTGTCAAGGAGCTGCTAGGGTGTCATGGTTTTGTCGTCAGACTAAAGCAGCGAGTACCAAAAGCATAAAGGAAGCTGATGACATTTGTGATAAGTCGTCAGCCCCCTGAAAGGCTATTACAAATGTCGTGACCTGTCCGAGGGATTTCTGATTTTTATTAATTTGTTTCCTTATTTAGGGTGAACTATTTAAAACTTTGTTTTAGGGTTTTCTAGTATTATTATTAAGACAAAGTCGACACCTTGAGTTTTATAAAAAACATATTTTGATATTTCTCTCTTTCTCTACTTCTTGACTCTAACAACACAACTATTTTGAGAGATTAAGGTTATCATCGTTTGGGTCTTTTCTCTTGTGATATAATTGGAGGAACACTTGTTATTCATCTCAGTAAGTTTATCTTTCAAATCATGAATTCAACTATGTTTTTCGTTTGTTACATCATGAGTGGCTAAATTCCATTAACCTAAATTATGGGATCTAGAGACAGGTCTTGATAAGGTATTAAGTGTTCAAGATTCAAAAGGTGGTGGGATTTCTTGATAATTCTGAAGTTTTAATGAACGTCTATTGGTTTAAAACAGTAGAACCACCTGCTTTGATTTGCTTGAGAAAGAAATCAAATATAGTAGGAAGTGAATTATCAAAAGGTACTCGAAAATACTTTGTTTAACAATCAACGTTGTAACAAGATTGGTTAACCAGAGGTAAAATCTGGGCATTGACTAGAATTTCCCTAAGTCCGAGAGGATTAGTAAATTAAATATTCAAGTAGGTCGAGAGACATTTAAGCGTAACATCGATAAAGATAGCTTGTGAACCTAACCACCGTGAGAATGTTGAACCACTTTTAGTATATGTCATGTACTAGAAGCCCTAGTGAACACTGGTTATTTCATAAAATTTTGATTACCAACAATTACTTGTTCAATCATTAAAAACCCCCATCTTGTCTTTTCATGTCAGTTGTTTGAATTTAATATGTAGCTATAGTTTCAAATTAGTTTAATCGCCACTTACATTGTTCTATGTCGATTCGACCCTGACTCTAAAGTTGGGTAAATATATTGACGACGATCGCTTACCCCCATTCAAGAGTGTAATTTGAGCATTATTAATGATATATATATCCCTTTAAGATTCACAGTCACTTTGGTAAGGTAGCATATGAGCTCGGATTGCCTTCAGATCTAGCCTCAGTTCATACATTCTTCTTTGTCTCTTTGCTCAAGAAGTGCATAGGTGACCCATTATTCGTAGTCCTTATTCAAAGCATCGATGTTCCGAACAGCCTCTTTTATGAAGAGATTCCAGTTGAAATCTTAGACTATCAAACTTATAGGTTGAGGAACAAAGAAGTCCCTCTAGTTAAAGTTCTTTGGCAAAATCATTCCGTCGAGGGAGCTACTTGGGAAGAAGAAGCAGATTTGCGAACCAAGTATCCTCACCTCTTCCCCACCAATTTAGATTAAGCTCAAGGTAACAGTTCTCCTTAAGCTTACTCAGATTCATGTTCAGTATTCATCATAAGTGTGGTATTTAGTTTCATGTTAATGTTCTAGTATAAATTTGTTGTTAAACACCATTGAATATTCAGTCATGCATTCATGTACCATCTCAGTTATAAAATCATGCATTCTCATTGTGAGAAACATAGTTCTTTAAGAACACTCAGTAATGAATTCATGAATCTGTTATACATACATCAGATGCGCATGTTTAGTATGTTACGTTCAGTTTTTTAGTCATGAGATCAGGTTCCAGTTATTCATGCCTAGTTCATGTTCAATTTATCATTTCCCCTCTAAGTTAGTATCATTCAAGGACAAATGTTCTCATGGGGGAGATATTTTAATACCCGTACCTTTTCTTAGCGTGAAATCATTACCATGATGTTTGAACTTGCTTTGAAATATGAATTTGTTTTTATACACATGGTATTTTTAGTATTTTCACTTTCCATCACTTGGGAAATTGTTTATGCATTCCATCGATACAAGTTTCATCAAAATCTGGTGTCTAAAGAGAAAGTTATGGACATTTTACGGAAATAGTCAGGCTGACCATTCCGACGATAAAACTTGACATACCGTCGGTAGCCCGATGGACCATCGGTAGCCTGACAAACCGTCGGTATCCCGATGGACCATTGGTAGCCCAACGGACCATCGGTAGCCTGACGAACCGTTGGGGACCTCCGTCGAACAGAGGCAGTGGACCTAGTTTATATTTATGTCTGATGGGATGGCCGGACACATCGTTATAGGTCCGACAGACCATCAGAGGTCACTTTTGGAGAGAACCAATAGGACCAATTTTTGTCCCTAAATAATGGCGTGGGTCGATGGACCATCGAAGACCTGACGAACCATCGGAAGCCACCATCGAAGACTTCCAGTAGCATTAGGTTCAGCTTAGGATTGATGGCACGACCCGATGGACCGTCATTGGTTCAACGGACTATCAGAGGCCACCGTCGATTGTTACGTTAAGTTTTTCCAGGTTGTTTTAATAGGAGTATTTTGGTCATTTACCACCCGTCTATATATACCCATTTATTCACGATTTCAGCCACTTTATTCATTTTTATTTTATAAACAAAATTAGGGTTTCTCTCTAAATTTAATCTCCAAGAACAACATCCAATGTTCTTCAAGAATTAATGGATTTTCCATTCTCCAAGATCAAGAACATCAAGAAATCATAAACCAGGTATGCATAGTATTCATTCATGGATCCCTTTCGTCCATGAAGTCCAAGAATCCCTTTTTCAATCACAAGTTATGCATTTTCTTTATGTTTTCATGATTTGGCTGCTCATGTTCATGTTGATAAATGAGAAATTGATTTTTATTCCATGATTGTTGATAATTTCCATGTGGGTTTAATCACTATAGTCAGAGATTCATGCAACCCTAATATTTAAACCCTTGAATGATGAAATTAGAATTTCATAAAGATGTTTACATGTATCATGCCTGCAATATGTTTGATTAAATACCTCGATGAAGGATTATTGTCTAACAAGCATGATATCATAAAATCCCCATGTATGTACAAGTTTATGTCTATCACATGTTGGATGAAATGCTCCTATGAATGTAGTATGTATTATGATGTTAGTCAAGTCCTCAAGTAAATCACACTATGTTAGTTTCCTTCAATCGAGTCCTGCGGGTACTTGTACCTAAAATATTAGCTATATGCCTAGAGCCATATCATGTTTTCATGATACTCTGAGTCAAGCTATGAAATCTTAGACTTCAGATAGTCTTATGACTCAGGAAAAATCTCCATGATCCCATGACTCAGTCAGTTGTCAGATATCAGTAGTATTCTGTCAGTCAACGAAACTCAATAACTCAGCTCATGTACAATTTAGTAAAATATGTTTAGTTTCTATTCAGATGTGAGTAGAAATTAGCATCGAGTGAACCTAAGGATGGGAACTCACCTGTTATATGAGGGCATGATTCTTAGAAGCAATCCTTGCATTCCATAACTATGTTCCCAGCATAGGTTGAGACATTGTATCCTGCTATATGAGGGTAGATAAGGTGGCTTAACCTGTTATATAAGGGTTCCCACCATTCTCGCTAGAGTTACCTATTATAGGAGGGTTACTCATATGTTGTCCTTACTAGTGGCGTGGTATTGACACCCTTCTAATCAGGGAATAGATTGGACCCCAACTCAGCTATTACAGCACATTTAGGGCATATCGGTTAAATACAACTTCCCACTATTTGATGTTACAGAATTAGGACTGTCAGATACAGTCAATCAGTCTCAATAATAGAACTCAGATAGTTCTTCAATTTTCAGGACTATCAGATACATTCAACTCAGATATAGTATGAAACTCAGATAGTTCCATCAGATTCAGGACTGTCAGCTATAGTTATTCATGTTATTAGTTATAATCAGATATAGTTATATCTAGTTATCAGTCATGTCATGTTATCAGTAGTAAGATTCAGTAATCATGATATCATGTTGCCAGTTTTAGTTACGTATTTATATATGCATTCGTATGTTCATGTTAGACAGTTAGTTAGCATTAGTCATGCATGTGAAACCCATGTATATAGCCTACCTCACATGTATGCTCAGTACATTCCATCGTACTGACGCATTTGTACTATGGTACTTTCTTTTTATATTAAACCATAGGTTCAGAGACACGAGTTCTAGATGAGCAGTAAATCCCAGTTTTCAGTAGTCAGAGTAGAAGTTAGTCCTCATCCTTCGAGGAACTGACAATTGTCTTTTATCTCATTGATTAGCTTATTAATTTGAGTTAGTTGGGGATATGTCCCATCAGCTCCTTATTCAGATTATTCAAAAAGTAGAGGCTTTCAGATATACGCAGACTAGATTTCAGATTTATTCAGACTTTAGTTTTTTCGATTTTGTTTTGGGTATTCTATTACCCCAAACAGATGTTACATTGTTCAATTATGTTCATGGTTGAACCTTATGGCCTTTAAGTGCATGTTTTCGCATTATTATGTTATATTATGCAATGTAAAAGTGTAGATATCAGTCATGGGTTAGCTTGTGTTCCCTCGGGGTCATGAGCACCAGGTAGCATTTCGGTTCAGCGAATCGGGGTGTTACAAATTATCATGGATAGATCAAGCAACACGCATCTTGTAGGGTTCATCATTAATAGAATATAAGTCAACACACACTGGGAGCAACTCTTAGGAATTTGGGATCTAAAACATGGATAACACATAATCATGACAATCATAATGCTAAATCTTGTAAATACATGGATTTTAACATGGGGATTACTCAATTCAACATACATGCAATTCAACTTCATGGAATCAACTAATAATCATGGATTTAAACTCAATAGATATCAAAACATCAACAAAATCTACTTTCATACATCTAAATCATGAATCATAACTCTTGAAGTTTTAAAAAATGGATTCTTTGACTTCATGGACGAAAGGGAACCATGAATGAACATCTAACATAAATAGAATGCTAATACTAGAAGGTTCTTGGAAGAAATCTTGATTTTTGACTTTGATTTCTAGATTAGGTTTCTTGCCCCTTTGAGAGAAACTATTTTGATTTTGGAAAAAATGAATGAATAATAAAGTATTTTTGCTTATTTAAAGTATAAATCCCGTGTTTAGATGGATTTGGGGCCATAGGGAATGACTAAGTTTCCCTTGGAGTTTAAAACTCATAAATGGAAAACCGACTAAGGCCTCACCACAACGCGATGGATGGTCAATCGCTATTACCACCGTGATGCAGTGTAATCGCGGTGGCTCATTAGAATTGACAATTGCTGATTTATCTTAGTAATGCCCCAAAAATGGGTCTCAAGATGTCACATGGTGCTTAGGGTCACAAGTGACCCCAAGCTAACCCTTATACTGGCATAACTAAAAAGAAACTGAATAAAATGTATAAATCTGTACAAAATCAGCAGAAGATAACTGTTTTCTAACTCTGATCAATACAAAACTGAATTCACATGATTACAACTCCGCTTTTACAAAGAAAACATAATATGAATACATTAACTCTACTGACTATTTCTGAAGCCTCTACTAATACTGACTATAGATAGCTAGGAAGCGACCCCAACTATCACTATTCAATACACAAGAATAAGAAAGTAAAGAATAATAATAAATCTAACTGAAGTCCTCGAAAAAGGAGGACACATTATCTGCTAGCTGGAATCTGCAACTGTCTGATTCTGACTGCACATACTACAACTTATACCTACATTATGAGAAAATATATCACATAGAGGTATATGTGGATCAGTACATTAAGGATGTACTGAGCATATGGGGGTGATATGCAATAAGTAAAATAATATCTCATAATCATCATAATTTATAAAACAATGCATGCTAAATATAAATGACTTATATAGCTTGAGTAAATTTAAAATCTAAATCTCATAAATTATGAATAGTAAAGCATCTAGTATAAATTTCATGAGTCATTACACTTAGTTCTATAATCTGTATTCTTTTTTTTCTCAAATCCTGTAAAATAAATGAAATCTGAAACTCTTTCTGCATAGTAAATACTTTATCTCAATACTTTATTTCACTAAACTATTTAAGAGTGGGAGAACATCTTTGGGAGTTTATTCTAACCGACATTAACCATGTGAGCATTCTTCATGGAGTCCAACGTCTTACCCACGTCGGAGAGAGCTATTCAACCCTTGCCATCGGAATACAACATTATCTTAAGTGATTACTATCTTAGCCCACTTTGGGCAATCATAAACCTACGGTGGCTCGTAGTTCTGGGGCATGAGACTTTGGAATCATACCCAACTAGGTGCTAAATACTACTCCCATACGTATTGCTAAGGACTTTTAGAAAATCCACCTTAAAATAGCATAAGGTTTTAATAAAAACTAATTAGGCTTCTATTTGCTTTAAATTATGAACTACATGAATAATATGGATCCCTTATCTTAGCTTAGGATCAAAAGATCAAATCTTTCTTATCAAAGCATGCTAAAATATAAGCTTCTTGAAGTATCAAAACAAAATCTTAGGGCTTAAAACCCATGCTTCAAACTCATGTCAAAACATCTCAAAATTTACGCTTGATAATTTACACATTCGTAAATCATCTTAAAATCTGAAAATTTCAGCAATGTGCATGAAAATATAAACAAAATAATAAAATTTATCTTCAAAATCCCTCAAATTTCATAATCTTGTAAATGGTGATAATGGGTGTGAATCCCAATTTAGAACGCATGTATAAATATTCAAAATCATGGAAAAACATCATGCTCAATATGATTCTTGAAAATACTTCAACATCATCAAAACAATAAGATCAAGAATCTCATTATCATTCTTAAACTCAATTTTGAAAATCTGAAAAATTGCATTATGCGTATAAATACATGAAAATAGTCATGCAATTCAATATTCAATCACTTGAAAACTCATAATCTTCAAACAATATAAATTGGGTATAAACACTAACTTGAATTTCATAGAAAAATCTCATAAAATTCAATAACTTATAAGTTAAAATATATTTTGGGCACAAGAACAAATGGATAGTCCTATTTGAAATGCCACATACCTTAATTGACAATCTTAGATGAGAAAGCTTGAATCTTGGATTCCTATGATGCTTTGAATGTTAAAAGCTTGAACTTATGAATCTCCAGTAGTGTTTTTGAAGGTAGACTCTTGAAGCTCTTGGTCTAGGAATATTTAATCTTGAATCAGTTTTGAAAAACCATGGTGAAATCTTGAGTTTCTTGAATATTGGTTTGAAACCCTAAGGTGTGTTCTTGACAGAATTTGAGAGAATGAGGGTATAATTTTGTGTTTGTTGGCTGAATCTCGATTATTGTTGCTATTTAAGTGTGGAAAATGACCCAAATTCCCCTCATGAATGCGAAGCTTGACTGCAGGAAATCACACTTGTGGGAATAGGCATGGCGCCGCCTCAGTTATCGCCCTGGCTTACTGCATCTCACAAAAATGGCTGTAACTTTTTGCTCAGGTATCGGATTTTTGCCAAATTTGTATCGTTTGAAAGATAATTAAATTATCTATAATTTGGTGGGTCTTGATATGAAAAATTCCATGTATATAACAATTTATATATGTTTAATGTAGGCCCTTGTAGAATCGAATATCAACTTTTGGATGAATCAAAGGATCTTAGCTCAACTTGGCTCTAAATGCTTTGTATGAATATTTTTCACCTCGAAAGCAAATCAAACATGAGGATAAGGATAATGTAACTTATATTCTCATGGGAATCACTTGGATTATAGCTTCTACACTTAAGAATGACGGTTTATACACTAGCACAAAAATGCGAGGTAATAAGTTATCTCCATCTTGGGAACATTTGTCCTCGAATATGGCTAATTAGGATGAAACACTGAGGAATCTGTGGCTATACGCTATCATGCACAAATAAAATAAATTGAATAGTTGAACCTCAAACATAATAAGCTACTGAACTGATCTATAAGTGCATGAATCTTATGAACATAGCTATATGGCTAAGATAGAAATGAGTGTGTCAAATTATGAGTAACCATTTATTTATGCTTGATTTGATTTCATGAGAAGCGATGAGAGGTTTTATAACATGAAAACTCAGGGTATTACAATCTTTCATTGCAAAGTGATAGAGTCCACATCACTATACTCACTGTGATGCAATCTTGTCATGATGAGCCACTGGAAATTGATGAATGCCAATTTGGCACTCACTGCAATGCGACAACCTATCTAACGAGAACATTGCTTGCTAAAAATACTCTAACTTCCTCATCGAGTGCCGAATTTAGGCGAATTATATAGCGATGGGAAGCGTATTCAATTTTCTAAGCGATAAAAAGATAAAATCTTAAAAATACCATATGAAAAAAAGGTATTCATCTTTGATTCAAACCTTTGAGGTTCTAGGGATGAATTTTAGACTAATAAAATTTTAGGGTATTATGTAGGTAGAATGGATTGTCCACTTTGTGATACTTTATACCATATATCATCAATGTAGCCTAAAACACCTTTTTACAAAAGTCAGATCCTTCATCACTTATAATTGTATGGGGCACCCCAAAACATGGGCCATAGGTGCTCACAAACGGTCCCATAAAGTCAATAATAAAGATATCAAATAATTTAACCTCTATCATCTTTGTCATTGGCATTTCATAAAGTTCTAAGATTGAACCTTACCTTTGGCATAGATAGCATTTCTCTTTGGAATTGATTGCATTTCTCCAAAACTAATAACCATCCTTAAAATGTTTTGTCCAGTAGCAACCACTTTACAATACCTTAATTTTTCACCGTATGATCGACTGCATGATGTCACACAATAAGGGAAGTATGGCATGCTTCCAAAATGCTTAGGATATCAACTTCTGGTATGCATCTTCTAATGATGTTTTCTGCACTGATCTGAACAAGTTCGGCATATCCCAAAAGTATCTAGTAGTATTATGGAGAAACTTCTTTTTCTGATGGATAGATAAGTTCTTTGAAATAATTTCACTAATAACAGTTAATGAAATTAGCAAACAAGGCACCTTTTTTCGAGAAGCTGAAAAAATTTTCTCATATAAAAAAGCATAATTAATATCAAGCTTTCCATACAGGAATGATCGCCCTTTAATTTGGATAGGTGATTCGTAACCTAATTTTCATACCCCTTTTGGTCTTTAAATTTGAAGTCAAATTCCTGGAATAGTAATACCCATCTAATAAGCCTTGGTTTTTCATATTTGTTCACCATCAAGTATCTTATTGTCACATGGTGTAATACCCTAAGAGTTCAGACATTTTTAGGATCATGCTTCAAACTCATGAGTAATAAATTTTAGTTCTTTGGTAGTGCTATAATCAAGGTTGATGCATATTAAGGCCTCAAAAGTTTCCTAGCTAATGGAAGAATCAAAATATTTCCTTAGCGATTGAATTCTTGAGAAGGATATTGGGATAGTCAACTTCAAATGAGCATATCTCTCATTATGCTATTAATTTATGAGCTCATGACCCACCAACAGATAGATTATTGAATTATCTTTCCAACTATGCCAATTTCTCCTAAATTTGATATCGGAGCAAGGATTTATGCCCATTTTACTCCGGCATGTCAGGCTGGGAAACTAAGTGACGATATTCGTGATAAGATGTCTCGCCCTTGACGGCCTATCACCAATGTCGTCAGCCTGGGTAGATTTTCACCCACATTGATGACATTTTGTGAAAAGCCTTCATGCCAGTTACGGCCTATCACCAATGTCATTACCCTTAACCAGAAAATCAAGATTTTACCCTTTTGTGATGACTATTTGTTATGGCTTATCACTAGCTTGACGGCTTGTCACGAATATCATTAGCTATTTTACCCAGCAATTGAGAGATGTTTTAGTAAGGGTATTTTGGTCTTTTTCCTTTACTTCCCATGACATATAACCCTTAAAGAGTGTATGATCTTCCATTTTCTTTAGTTAAACATCTCAAAAAGCTCTGTTATACACTCTCAACCCTAAGATTAGGGTTTCCTCTTAAGATCATCTTCTCAACAGCAAGCCTAAGGATTTCTTCAAGAACCTTCAGAAACTTTAGATCTCTTTCAAGATTAAATCACTAAGGTATGCCTAGTGTTCATCCATGGGTCCCTTTCATCCATGGAGCTCAAGAATCATGTTTTAAATTATAAATTATGATTTCCTTGTCATATTATGACTATATTCATGTTGATGATTGTTGTATGGATTCAAGGTTATATCTTGATGTGTTTTCATAAAGAATGTGAATAGGTTAGTTGAAACCCATGAATTTTGGATGGATTAAGATTGTCAAATTGATAAATATACCTAAGCCTTAAAAGAGTGCATACAATGTGTTTGATAAAATGCCTAAGGAACTAGAAATCATGAGTTTATGCTATGCTTACTTACAAATCATACGTATGTAAAAGATGTATGAAAATTATGTACTTCATGAAATTCCCCATGTTATGATATTATGAATTGTGAACTCCAATCTTGTGATTAAGTCAGTCATGTGTGTGTAAGTTTCCTTCCATCAAGTCGTGGGGGTATTTGTACCCAAAAATTATAGTTGTGTGCCTAGAGCCGTGTCATGTTTCATGATCTCCAAAATCATGCCTTGAATCAATAGAAATCAGTTAGTCATATGACTCAGGGAACCTCATGATTTTAGTCAGTTATCAGATATCAAAAATATTCCATCAGTTAACAAAATTTAGTAAGTTCAGTCCACGTATATTCAGTTACTCATGTTCAGTTTTTTCAGATGGGAGTAGAAGTTAGCACCGAGTGAACCAAAGAATGGGAAATCGCTTGTTATATGAGGGTGTGATTCTTAGAAGCCATCCTTACATTCGAGAACTATGTATCCAACATAGGTTGAGACATCACAACTGTTATATAAGGGTAGATTAGATTGCTTAACTTGTTATATAAGGGTTCCCACTGTTCTCACTAGGGTTGTTATATGAGGGTTTCCCACATGCTGTCTTTACCAGTGGCGCAGTATTGACACCCTTCCAGTCAGGGAAGAGATTGGACCCCAGCTTAGCCAAAATGGTGCATATGGGGTATGTCGGCTAAACAACTACCTCCCACAGTTTCAGTATTAGTCTCAATAAAATAACTCAGATAGTTTTTCAGATTTTAGTATACTAGGACTAGCAGATACAGTCAAATTCAGTTACAGTACAAAACTGAAATAGTTTAATCAAATTCAAGACTTTCAGACACAGTCACCCATGTTATCAGAAATACAGTATCATGCATGATTAGTTTTTAGTAAACCATGTATTAGCATACAGATTTAACTATCACACATTCATGATCTCAGTTACTATATATGTATGTTTGCACTCTCATGTTCATATCAGTAAGCCAGTTAGCATTGTTCATGTATGTAAACCCTTTGCATTTAGCCTACCTCTCCCATATACTCAGTACTTTCAGTTGTACTGACGCATTTGCGCTATGGTGCTTTCTTTTATGTTACATCATAGGTTCAGAGCTACGAGTTCCAGATCAGCAGTACCATTCCAGTCATAGAGTTGTAGTGAGTCCTCATCCATTCGAGGATGATATTATTTTATTTCATTCATTATTTCAGTTTAATTTTTCTAGATGGAGTTAGTTGGAGACATGTTCCTTCAACTCCTTATTCATATAATATTTAGAGACTTTCAGATTTAGTTTAGATTTGATTCAGTTTTCAGTTGTTTTGGGTATTTACCACCCACATGGATGTTATGTTTTGGCAGATTCTTTATTCAGTTGAACCTTACGGTTTATTGTTCATGATTTCCGTATATTTCTTATATATTATACAGTGTACAGGTATAGATATCAGTCATGGGTTAGCTTGTGGTCTTTCGGGGTCATGAGCACTGTATATCATTTTAGTTAAGAAAATTAATACATTAAAAACTTGGTATCAGAGCTTAAGTTTTAATTGAGTCCTAGGAAGTCTAAAAGCCGCATGTAGTAGAGTCTTGTACATGGGTGTATTGCGCGCCACGTTTATGTGCAGGAGGCAATGAGATGTTTTAGGAACTGTTTCCCTTCTTTCAGCATTTATGTCATTCTAGTGAGCATAATCTCAAGTTAAACTCTCAGTCTAATCCATTCTTCTCTTATTTCAGAATATGCCTCCAAGAAGAAGAAACCAGCCAGCTCCTCATCCCGAAGATCCTTTGGGAAACCATATTTCTCATGTGGAGTTTAGGGCCACATTCACCACACTTACTCACTCTGTGGCTGCCCAAAATGAATGGCCACAAGTTATCCTGGCCAATCCAGTGGTCAACTCAGCCACAGTTGGGATTTAGGACTTCACCGGAATGAACCCTCCTTCTTTCTTCATGTCTAAGTCTGATGAAGCCCCTCAGGAGTTCATTGAACAAATCTATAAGGTCATTTACCTCATGGGTGTTACTTCTGTTGAGAGTGCTGAGTTAGCCAAATGCTAGTTGCAAGATATCGCTCATACTTAGTACAGACAGTGGAAATCTGAAAGGGTAGATAACGCAGGTCCTATTGAGTAGGAGGAATTTGTCACGGCCTACTTAGAAAGATTCTTTCCCCAAGAGCTGAAGGAAGACAAACTTCTTGAGGTCATCAACCTCAGACAGGGACATATGATGGTTAAGGAGTATTCTCTCAAATTTACTCAATTAGCCAGATATGCCCCTCATATGGATGCAGACACCTGGGCTAAGATTATCAAATTCATGTCAAAGATGAATGATAATGTGGTAAATGAGTATAGGTCTGTGATGCTAAACAATGATATGACTTTGGCCAGGATCATGACCCATGCTCAGCAAATAGAGAAGCAAAAGGTTAGAACTAGGGAGACGCAGAACAAGAGAGCAAGATCAGGAAGTTTTAGTTTTTGTCAGCCCAAATCAGAGAGAGGAAACCGGTGATAGTTTTGTCCTAAGTCAGCAGTTCCATCCCTTTCCTCCGCCAGTGCCTCAGTGCCAAAATTTTGAAATGACAATAAAGATAGAGCATCAGCCTCTAAATCTTAGGATAGTGTTAGTATTGCCCGCACTTATCCTTAGTGTTAGACTTACGGGAAGCACCATCAGGATATGTGTAGAGTGGGTAATGGTATTTTTTCGATAGTGGAAAGCTAGGCCACAAATTCAGAGACTGTCCTCATCAGCTAGGTCCTCAGGGTCAGTAGAATCATTCCACAGCTCAGTCTGGTCTCCCGAACTAGCAAGGTACCGCTTCCAATACTACTAGTAGGCAATGCCCAAATAGACTCTATGCTCTTCAGACTCGATAGGATCAGGAAAATTCTCCTGATGTCGTTACTAGTATGTTAAAGATTTTCCATATTTATGTCTATGCTTTGCTAGATCTAGGTGCATGCTTGTCTTTTGTTACTCCTTTCATAGAAGACGATTTCAGAATCAATCCTAAATTTTAGAAGAGCCCATTTCAGTCTCAACCCCAATGGGTAAAACCATCATAGCTAGATGGGTATACAGGAATTGCCTAGTTATGATACTTTAGAAATCTATATCAGCAGATTTAGTTGAATTAGAGATGACTAATTTTGGTGTCATTCTCGGCATGGATTAGCTTCATTTCTGCTATGCCACAGTCGACTGCAAAAATAGGATAGTTCAGTTTTAGTTCCCAAATGAATCTATCCTAGAGTGGAGGGGTAGTACTTCATCATTCAGGGGTTAGCTTGTTTCCTATCTTCGGGCAAGAAAAATGATATCTAAGTGGTGTGTGCATTATCTCATTCATGTTAAGGATTCCAGTTCTGAATCTCCTAGCTTGAAATCAGTCCCAGTTACTAATGAATATTCAGATATCTTTCTTGAAGATCTTTAAGGCATTCCTCCCGAAAGGGAAATAGACTTCGGCATTAATATGCTTCTAAACACTTAGCCTCTTTCTATTTTGCCATACAGAATGGCACCAGCAGAACTTAAGGAACTGAAACATCAGTAGAAGGATCTCTTTTATAAGGGATTCATCAGGACCAGTGTATCCCCTAGGGGTGCACCATTCTTATTCGTGCACAAGAAAGATGCTTCTCTCAGGATGTGTATCAATTACCGTCAGCTCAACAAAGTCATGGTCAAGAACATGTATCCACTTCCTAGAATAGATGCCTTATTTGGAAAACTTCAGGTGAAAGTTATTTCTCAAAGATAGACCTCAGATCAGGCTATCATCAGCTCATAGTTAGTGAATGTGACATTCGGATGACAGCTTTTCATACTCGGTATCACCACTTCGAATTTCTAGTCATGTCCTTTGGCCTTACCAATGACCCTATAGCTTTCATGGAATTGATAAATCGGGTGTTCAAGCAGTAGTTGGACATGTTCATCATATATTTCATAGATGAAATTCTGGTCTATTCTCACATAGAGCGTGATTATTCAGGCCATCTCAAAATTGTTCTTTAGACTCTTAGGGATCTTCTGTTGTTTGCCAAGTCTAGTAAGTGCGAATTTTGGCAAAGATCAGTAGCATTCCTTTGCCATATTGTTTTTAGTGATAGCATTGGAGTAGATCCTTAGAAGACAAAAATGGTAAGAAACTAGCCTCGCCCTATCTCTCCATCAGATATCAGGAGTTTCTTGGGTTTGGTTGGCTATTATAGATGGTTTGTTGAGGGATTTTCTTCTATTTCATCCTCTATGTCCAGATTGACTCAAAAGAAGATCAAGTTTTGGTGTCAGATATATGTAAGAAGAGTATTCAAAATAGAAGACTCGACTCACTTCAACTCTACTTCTAGCCCTTCCAGATAGTTCAGACGGTTTTTTAGTCTATTGTGATAGATCCAGAGTGGTTTTAGGTTGTGTCCTCTTGCAGCATGGTAAGGTCATAGCCTACTCCTCCAGATAGCTAAAGCCCCATGAGAAGAACTATCCTACTCATGATCTTGAGTTAGCAGTTGTAGTATTTTCCTTAAAGATTTAGAGGCATTATCTATACAGAGTTCATGTAGATTTCTTTACAGATCATAAGAGTCTCAAGTATGTATTTTCTTAGAAAGATCTCAATCTTCATCAGAGACGGTGGTTAGAGCTTTTGAAATATTATGACATGAGTGTTCTTTATCATCTAGGAAAGGCCAACATTATGGACGATGCTCTCAGTAGACTCTCCATGGGGAGTGTATCTCACGTGGAGGATAGAAAGAAAAAGATAGCTCATGAAATCCATCAACTTGCCAGACTTAGAATTCGCTTAGTCAACTCTTCAGAGAGTGGTGCATGTGTTCAGAGTAGTTCAGAGCCATGTCTAGTTTCTGAGGTAAAAGAGAAGCAAGACAGCGATCCTAGCCTTTTTAAACCAAAAGAGTCACTTCAGAATCAGAAGGTAGAGGTTTTCTCCCAAGGAGGAGATGGTGTTCTTCGTTATTAGAGTCATCTGTGTGTTCCAGGTGTAGATGACTTGAGGCAGCAAATTCTTGTAGAAGCGCATGGTGTGCCATACTCTATTCATCCAGGGGCCACTAAGATGTACTGCAACTTGCGGGAGATCTAATGGTGGAGTGGGATGAAGAGAGTTGTTGCCGAGTTTGTGGATAAGTGCTCTACATGTCAGTAGGTTAAGACAGAGCAGCAAAACCCAATTGGTTCCATGCAGGAGTTCACCATTCCAAATTGGAAGTGGAAAAAAGTGAACATGGACTTTGTGACAGGTTTGCCTCGCATTCGTCATCAACATGATTCTGTTTGGGTCATTGTAGATAGAATGACCAAGTCAGATCATTTCTTTCTAGTTCATACTTTTTATTCAGCCGAGGATTATGCCAAACCCTATATCAAGGAGTTGGTCAGATTACATGGTGTTCCATTATCTATCATCTTAAACAAAGGTACTCAGTTCACCCCTCACTTCTGAAAAGCATTCCAAAAGGGTCTTGGTACCCAAGTCCACCTAAGTACGGCATTTCATCCTCAGACAGATGGTCAAGCAGAAAGGACCATTCAAACTCTCGAAGATATGCTAAGGGCGTGTGCAGCTGATTTCAAGGAAAGTTGGGATGACCACTTGCCTTTGATTGAATTTGCATACAACAATAGCTATCATTCCAATATTCACATAGCTCCATTCAAAGCTCTCCATGGTAGGATATATAGATCTTCAATTGTTTTTTTCGAAGTTAGTGAGGCCTCAGTCATAGGTCCTAACTTAGTATACCATGCCTTAGAGAAAGTTCAGTTGATCAGAGAGAGACTCTGGGCTGCTCAGAGCCGACAGAAGTATTATGCAGATGTTTGTAGAAAGAATCTTGAGTTCGAGGTCAATGACTATGTCTATCTCAAGATCACTCCCATGAAGAAAGTGAAGAGGTTCGTCAAGAAAGGGAAACTCAGTCTCCGCTATATCGGTCCCTTCAAGATTCTCAGTTGCTTTGGAAAAGAAGCTTATAAGCTCGAATTGCCTATGATCTAGCCTTAGTTCATCCAGTCTTCCATGTCTCTTTGCTCAAGAAGTGCATAGGTAACCCAACAGTTGTAGTCCCTATTCAGAGCATTGACATTTAGAATAGCCTCTCTTATGAAGAGAGTCCAATTGAAACCTTAGACTATTAGACTTGCCGTTTAAGGTAAAAAGAAGTCCCTCTAGTCAAGTTTCTTTCGCTAAATCAGTCTCATAAGGGAGCCACTTGGGAAGCGGAGGAAGATATTGGTACCAAGTATCCTCAGCTTTTCTCCGCCAATTTTGATCAAGCTCAAGGTAAAGTTTTCCTTAAACTTATTCAATTTCATGTTCATGTTCCCTTCATGAAACTTTGTACCTATTACCATTTCATGCTCATTCATGAATTCATGTATCAGTTTAGTTATGAGATCATGCATCAGTTATGCGTTCTCATCTTGAGAAACACAGTTTATCAGATTACTCAGTTATGCATTCATTTGTCAGTTATCCATGCATCAGATATGCATGAATTCAGTATATTTATTATGTCAGTCATGAGATCTGATTTTAGTTATTCATGTTCAGTAATGTTCAACTTTTCTTTTATCCCCTCTCAGTTGATTCTCATTCAAGGACGAATATTTCCAAGGGGGAGATATTGTAATACCCCAAAAGTTCAGACTTTTTTAGGATCATGCTTCGAACTGATGATTAATAAATTTTAGTTCTTTGGTAGTGCTATGATTAAGGTTGATGCATATTAAGGCCTCAAAAGTGTCCTACCGAATGGACGAATCAAAACATTTCCTTACCGATTGAATTCTTGAGAAGGATGTTGGTATAGTCAACTTCAAATTAGCATATCTCTCATTATACTATGAATTTCTAATCTCATGACCCATCAACAGATAGAAAATTGAATTATCTTTCCAATAATATGAAATTCTCCCAAATATGATATTAGATCAAGGAGTTATGCCCATTTTAATCCGGCATATTAGGCTGGAAAACTGAGTAACGACATTAGTGATAAGCTGTCACTCCTGTCGTCATCCCTGGGCAGATTTTCACCCCCAGTGATGACATTTTGTGATAATTCATCATGCCCATGATGACCTATCACTAATGTCGTAAACCTTAATCAGAAAATAAAGATTTTAACCTTTTGTGACGACAATTCGTGGCGGCTTATCACCAGCTTGACGGCTTGTCCCAAATGTCACTAGCTATTTTTTCCACTAATTGAGGGACATTTTAGTATGGGTATTTTGGTCTTTGTTCTTCACTTCCCACAACTTATAACCCTAAAGGAGCATATTATCTTCCATTCCCTTTAGTTAAACATCTCAAAAAGCTCTCTCATATACTCTCAACCATAAGATTAGGGTTCCTTTCAAGATCATCTCCTCAAGATAAAGCCTAAGTATTTCTTCAACAACCTTCAGAGACATTAGATCTCTTTCAAGATTCAATTAGTAAGGTATGCTTAGTGTTCATCCATGAGTCCCTTTTATCCATAGGGCTCAAGGATCATGTTTTAAATTATAAATTGTGATTTTCTTGTCGTGTTATGACAATATTCATGTTGATGATTGTTGTTTGGATTCAAGGTTGTATCTTGATGTGTTTTCATGAAGTATATGAATATGTTAGTTGAAACCCATGAATTTTGGATGGATTAAGATTGTCAAATTGATAAATATACTTATGCCTTAAAAGAGTGCATGAAAGGTGTTTGATAACATGCCTAAGGAACTAGAAATCATACAATATAGCTAAATTGTGACTAAGTGAAGGATTCATGATATGCCCCTATGTTCCAATAACTTTCATGTTGATAGCGTGCCTCGTAAATGTTGTTGGATTGTTCATGAACTAGTATTATGAGATTAAGCTAGGTTTACTTGTAAATCCTACTTATGCAAAAGATGTATGAAAATCATGTACTCCATGAAATTCCCCACATTATGATATTATGAATTGTGAACTCCAATCTTGTGATCAAGTCAGTCATGTGTTTGTCAGTTTCCTTCCATCGAGTCCTGGGGGTATTTGTACCCAAAAAATATAGCTGTGTGACTAGAGCCGTGTCATGTTTCATGATCTCCAAAATTAAGCCATGAATCAATAAAAATCAGTCAGTCATGTGACTTAGGAAAACCTCATGGTCATCGTCAGTTATAAGATATCAGAAATATTTCGTCAGTTAACAAAATTCAGTATGTTCAGTCCAAGTACAGCCAGTTACTCATGTTCAGTCTCTTCAGATGGGAGTATATGTTAGCACCGAGTTAACCCAAGGAAGGCAAATCACCTATTATATGAGGGTGTGATTCTTAGCAGCTATCCTTGTATTCCAGAACTATATAGCCATCATAGGTTAAGACATCGTAGCCAATTATATGAGGGTAGATAAGGTGGCTTAACTTGTTATATGAGGGTTCCCACTATTCTCACAAGGTTACCTATTATATAAGGGCTGCCCACATATTGTCTTTACCATTGGCGCGGTATTAACACCCTTCCAGTCAGGGCAGAGATTGGAGCCCAGCTTAGCAAAAGTGGTGCATATGGGGCATGTCAATTAAACAACTTTAAGTATTAGTCTCAGTTAAAGAACTTAGATAGTTCTTCAAATTTTAGTATATCAGGACTGCCAGATACAGTCAAATTTAGGTACAATACGAAACTCAGATAGTTCCATCAAATTCATGACTGTCAGACACAATCCCCCATGTTGTCAGAACTATAGTGTCAGTCATAATTAGTTTTCAGTAAACCATGTATTAGCATACAGATTTAGCTATGACACATTCACTATCTCAGTTACTATGTATGCATGTTTGCACTCTTACGTTTATATCAGTCAGTCAGTTAGCATTATTCATGCATGTAAACCATATACATTTAGCCGACCTCAATCGTATACTCAGTACTTTCAGTTGTATTAACACATTGGCGTTATGGTGCTGTAATGCCCCAAAAATGGGTCCTGAAGCGTCACAAGGCTACAAGTAGCCCCAAGCTAACCCTTTGAGCAATTTTCTACCTTTCAACACTTATTTCAACATCATTATGACAACCAACTGCGTAATATCAACCAAGTCTCACAATAATATGAATAAATGCAAAAATAACAAAATACTAAAAGAAAAGTCTACCACTCCAATCTATTAGTCTAACAAATCCAGCCTGACAAGCCTCTACTAATCAATAACCAGAAAGCCATTAGGACAGGACCCAACTGACTCGAACTCAAAAGGTAGAATATAAAATCAGACTGAACCGAATATCTAAAATAACATGTCCTCAGATCATGAGGACTCACCACAGTAAAGGATGCAGATCAACGTGCTCGGGAATCACCGTCAAATCTGAAACTAGGCACCTGAACCTACATTATAGGGAAAATGTAGCCCACATACGAATACGTGGGTTAGTACCATGTAATATGGACCGAGTATATGGCGGTGCGTGGATGCTTTCAGAAATCAAATATCATAAGTATTCATAGAAAACATACATGCTATAACAAGTGACTCACATAGCTCGAATAAAATCATCATAATCATAAGAGGGAAAGATATATCAGGTAAAACATGTGAGTCGTCATAATAAGTTCTCAATTTACTTTCATCTCGATTTCAAATCATCAAAACAATCAAATCCCATAACAATGCTCTTTAGAATATATCCTTTCAATCTTTCAAAATTAGCAACTTTCTCAAAATTAGTCTTTCAAGTGAATACATTTTCATATTAGATAGAAGAGTACACACACACACACATTGGGAGTCTCTCATAACCGACATAAACCATGTGAGCTACATGGAGTCCAACGTCCAACCCATATTGGGGAGAGCTATCCTATCCTTGCCATCGAAGTAGGACCTTAATCTTTCATTCATTAGTGATCACTATAACAGACCCAGGCACACATCTTATGGGGGCACGTATTTCTAGGGAAGTACAAAACTGCTATACCTCCCGCTCGGTGCAAAAAACTACTCCCAAAATTAACTCAGAAATTTAAATCAAACTCAGGGTCACATTAAAGAAAATCCACAATAAACAATTCAAAAATTTTCATCGGGAGCCAACATGCTACCCTTATTATCATACATCAATCAAATGTGTGGATTTCTTTTCTCATTCGGGTTCAAAATCAATTGTTTCATGACAGAAAAGGTCAAATCTTCATCATCATTTTAAATCATTCAAATATCAAGGTGTTTATAACACATAACTTCTCAAAAGAATAGTCTCAAATAGAGTTCAAAAAACCCATATATCAATATCACCATATAACCTTTCAAAGTTTCATACTTTATGTCATAAGCATAAAATAATAACTTAAAATCTGAAAATTCAGCTTTATATGAAACCATATCAACATTCTCATGAAAACATAATAAGTCATAAATTCATATATTCAAATTCGTAGTAAAACATATCAAATCATATATCTTTGTAAAGAAAATTTACTTGGGAAGAACAACGAAAGGGTGTTCTTGTAAAAAAACCCCACATACCTCAAACTTGAAGCTTTAGATGACTTTTCAAATGACGTAATGCTATTCACGAACTTTTGGGTGTCCCTCGTAGCCTTCGTAACAGGGATTCCAAATATGTAAAAATTATAGAACTCCAACGGTTGAATCTCTAGCTATTGGGGTTTTTATGTTGAAACCCTTAAGGTTATTCTTGGTGAATTTGGGTGAAAGTGGTGTTATTTTGGGTTTGGAGGGTTTAATCCTGTGTTAGAGAAGGTATGGGAATGGAAAAATACTCTTTTACCCTTAATGACATGGAAAAAGGATAAAAATTTCCCTGGCCTGCGATGGACCATGCGCCACACGCTCTATCCCACCGCAGAGAAACATGCGTCGCATGCTCCAAAGCTCCGCAAAGAAGCATGCGTCTGATCTTACTCGTTTGAAAATCAAACATGCCCTAAACGATGTTCAAAAATTTTGAAGCTCACCTAGAACATACTACGACCTTTCCCTATCGTAATGCAACAAAAATTTCAAGAAACGAAGCTCGGGAAGGTCACGAAATAATTCAACAAGGATTCAAGGCTAGAAAAATGATTAAGTGTTAGAACACTTAATAAAATTTCAAAGTGTTAAGCTCAACTTGACTTTCTTCGAAGTCTTTAATGACTCAGAAATTTTGGGGTCTTACTGTAACGGCCCGAAAACGGGTCCCGGAGCGTCACATGGTGCTTGAGGCTACGAGTATCCCCAAGCTAACCCTTTGAGCCATTTTCATTCAGTTCAACACAAATCAACGGGGTTTCCATAAATAACCCTCAAATATCAACAGTGTAATCATCATCCACGAATTAAAGAATTTTAGAAAGATAACAAAATACAACTTGTTAGTCAACTCCCAACATCTATACTAGTTGACAAGCCTCTGAGAAAATCAATAAAACCAGCGAGCCATTGAGACATGCCCCAACTGACTCATACTCAGTTATCAAATGTAAACAATTTCGTGAAACCAACATCAGACATCACGTCCTCAGAATATGAGGACTCACCATAACAGAGGATGTAGAATAGCGTGCCCAAAAAATCACTGTCGAACCTAAAACTAACCACTTGAACCTACATTCTGAGAAAATGCAGCCCATATCCGAAGATGTGGGTCAGTACCATGGAAAGGAACCGAGTATATGGGGGTGTATACAGTTGTATAAACATCATCATCATAAATATTTATAAGAAATATGCAGGATGTATGAAAGACTCACATAGCCCGAAGAAAATCATCATAATCATGAGAGGATGAAATAAGTATAATAACACATGTGAGTCATCATATAATTTGTCAATCACTTTCAGTTCATCAAGAATATCAATTCTCATAATGTAAATATCATTTAAATCTTTCGAAAGAATAACTTTCACAATTCCACTTTCAAATCACTTCACCATTCACCATAGACACAATGAAACACATACACACTGGGAGATCCTATAACCGACATAAACCATGTGAGCTACATGGAGTCCAATGTACAACCCATGTTGGGGAGAGCCGTCCTATCCTGGCCATCGGAGTAGGACTATCGATATCAAATCCATACAAACTAGTGATGACTATATAAATCAGCCTCAGGCTCACTCCTACGGGGGCACGTAGTTCTAGGGAAGTGAGGTCGCTTTATACCTCCCACTCGGTGCTAAGGATTTCTCCCGGACTTATCTCAGATCATTTTAAAGACAATCCACAACAAAATAGTTTCAGTAATATATAAATATACATCGGGAACCATCATGCTTCCCATCTATCAAAATCAACCACATTGTGGATTTCTTTCACACTCTAGTTCAAAACAACTCCATTAAGACCCAAAGGTCAAATCATTCAAAATATCTCAAATAATCAACATCAACGTGCTTATAACATACACTTTCTAAAAAAAACACAATTTCTAATGGGGATTCACGACCCAAATGTCAAAATCATGATAAATATCGTTCAAGATTCGTGCTTTATATCACCACACATGTAAATTCATCTTTCAAAATCTTAAACATTAAGATTTCATAATAATCATCATAAGATATGGGTTCATGCTTCAAATTCATAAAAAAAAATCAAATAAAAATCATGCCTTTGTAAAGAAAATTACTTTTGGGCACAAAAACGAAAGAGAGTTCTTGTTGAAAAACCCCACATACCTTGAATGATGAACTTTAGATCGAGACTCATTTTTGAGATGTTAATCGTGTCTTTGAATGATGGTTCTTGGAGTTCTTGAACTAAGAACTTGGAATCTTGAATAAATTTGCAGAATCAATGATGAACTTTGGAGGTTCTTGAAGTTCTTGAACTAGGAACTTGGAATCTTGAATAAATTTGCAGAATTAATGGTGACCTTTGGAGGTTCTTAAAGTTCTTGAACTAGGAACTTGGAATCCTGAATAAATTTGCAGAATTAATGGTGAACTTTGGAGGTTCTTGAAGTTGGATGTAGGAGCTTAGGGTTTTCTTTCTGACGAAATTTGATGAAATATAACATATAATGCTTCTAATAGATTTTAATATAGGGTTTGGATGGATTTTGGGTGAGGGGGATTGACCAAAATGCCCCTAAAAATCAAATAATTCTCGAATCTGTCCTTTGGTGGACTATTTTGATAGTCTGAAGTAGATCAACCATAACGTTTTACTCCGATATCCAAATCGGATGAAACCAATTTCATTAGAAAGAGGACTCGCAGAGATTTCCGTTGATATATAGTACATCATCCAGATCATTATGTACAAGAATTTATGATCATTTAAAGTTGGAGAAAAAATACGCCAGGCCTCAGTACTTTTTTCCTGCACGTTTTACTGTTCACTACTATTCATGGTTCGATCGGAATGTTCATAACTCGTCGCTCGGGTGTCCGTTTTGGATGATCCACATATCGTTGGAAAGCTTATTCAATACTCTATGCAATGCTGGGTTATAATCTAAGACATTTTGGACGGAAAATTTATAATTCATTCTAGAAGATAGAACCCAGCTCGTTTACCCACAAAATTTCAACAAAAAATTTTCTGGGGTATTACACTTACATTATCTCCCCCTTGGGAACATTCGTCCCTGAATAATGCTTGGTATGCCAAGAATACAAGGTAAATGAAGGGTATACAGCTGAGGTAACTTATTAAGCTCATTTTCACTTCATTCTAAACTCCGGATACAACATAAAATGCCTTAACTCACCATATAACAGCTGAACAATAAGAAATAACAGCTGAACTGTTGCAACTTTGAATATAAAAGGGATGGTTTAGAGAAGAACGGTACCTTCCGCTTGATCGGAGCTTGCAGAAAATAGGTGCAGGTACTTGGATAGGATATCCGCCTCGGCTTCCCAAGTTACACCCTTAATGGATTGGTTTTGCCACAAAACTTTGACCAAGGGAACTTCTTTGTTCTTAAGTCTTCAGACTTGGAAGTCAAGAATCTCAACGGGGGTCTCATCAAAGGAAAGACTATTCTAAACTTCGGTACTCATAGAAGGATCTACTACTACGGAATCGCCAATGTTCTTTCTAAGAATGGAAACATGGAACACCAGCTGGACACCTGACAATTCTGCAGGCAACTCCACCTCATAAGCCACTTTATCCACATAGCTAAGAACTCTTTAAGGGCCAACACAACGGGGACTAAGCTTCCCCTTCTTCCCAAATCTCTTCACCCTTTTCATGGGCGAAATCTTCAAATACACCAAGTCATCAACTTTGAACTCAAGGTCTCTTCTCCTTTCATCCGTGTACAACTTCTGATGACTCTGAGCTATTTTCAACCTTTCTCCAATCAACTTGACTTTTTCCATAGCCTCAAATACCGAATCAGGACACTCACAGTAGGCTCACCCACCTCAAACCAACCTATGGTGATTTATATTTGCTCCCATACAAAGCCTCAAATGGGGTCATGCCAATGCTAGAGTGATAATTGTTGTTGTAAGCAAACTCTATCAGTGGTAAATGTTCATCCCAACTCCCCTTGAAATCAAGAGCACACGCTCTCAACATATCCTTAAAAGTTTGGATAGTCCTCTTAGCCTGACTATCTGTCTGTGGATGAAAAACAGAACTCAAAAGCACTTGGGTACCAAGACCCTTCTGAAATGCTCTCCAGAACTACAAAGTAAATTGAGTACCCGTATCTAAAATTATAGATAAGGGAACTCCATGCAATCTTACTAACTCCCGGATGTTTAATCTAGCATAATCCTCAGCGGTATAAGAAGTATGCATAAGCAAGAAGTGCACAGACTTAGTCAACCTATCAACAACAACCCAAATGGAATCATGATGGCATTGGAAAAGAGGTAAACCAGTCACAAAATCCATGTTTATCTTTTCCCACTTTCAAGTGGGAATACCAAACTCCTGCATCTTACCACCAGGTCTTTGGTGCTCTACCTTAGCCTGTTGGCACATTGCACACTTAATCTACCCTGCAATCTCAGCACACCATCTCCTCTTTGGAAGAAAACCTCCACCTTTTGGTCATTGACTAACTCCTTCAGTCTGACCAAACTAGCATCTAAGTCTTGCTTCTCCTTTACTTCTGAAACCAAAGAGGATTCAGAACTACTAGAAACCCTATATTACCTTCAGCAGAGTCAAACAACCTAAACCCCAACCTACCCAGACGATGCACATCATGAGCTAACTCCTTCTTACCCTCTTCAACTTGCAAAACACTACCCAAAGACACCCTACTAAGGGCATCCGCCACTACATAGGCCTTGCTTAGATGGTACAACACACTCATATCGTAGTCTTTTAAAAGGTCTAACCTCCTTCTCTATCTAAGGTTCAACTCCCTTTAGGTAAATACGTACTGCAGACTCTTATGATCAGTGAAAATGTCAACATGAACACCATACAAGTAGTGCCTCCAGATCTTAAGAGCAAATACAATAGCAGCTAACTCTAAGTAATGGGTTGGGAAATTCTTCTCATGGGATTTTAACTGTCTAGAAGCATAAGCTATGACTTTACTCCTCTGCATTAGTACACAACCCAAACCAACACTAAAAGAATCTCAATATACCACAAAACCATCAACACCATTAGGTAGAGTCAAAACAGGGGCCGAAGTGAGTCGACCCTTCAACTCTTGAAAACTCTTCTCACAAGAATCGAACCATAAGAACTTCACTTTTTTTTTGGTTAACCAGGTTATAGGAAACGCTATCGAGAAGAAACCTTCAATGAAATAGTGGTAATAGCTAGCTAGACCCAAGAAACTTCAGATATCAGATGGAAAGATAGGTCTAGGCCAGTTTCTTACAGCTTTTATCTTTTGGGGATCAACTCTAATACCTTCGGAAGAAATAATATGACCCAGAAAAGTAACTGAATTTAACCAAAATTCAAACTTGCTGAATTTGGCGAATAATTTATGATCTTTAAGGGTTTGCAAGACAATTTGGAGATGATTTTCATGCTCAATATCACCACGGGGAGTATACTAGGATATCGTCTATGAATACTATGACAAATATATCAAGACATGGTCTGAACACTCAATTCATGAGGTTCATAAAAGCTGCTGGGGCATTAGTTAACCCGAAGGACATAACAAGAAACTGAAAATGACCATAGCGAGTGCGGAAGTCTATTTTCAGGATATCACACTCCCTAACCTAAGCTAATGATAGCCGGAGCGAAGTTCTATCTTTGAGAAGTAACTTGTACCTTGCAATTGATCAAACAAATCATCTATTCTAAGGAGGGGATACTTGTTTTTGACAGTGACTTTATTAAGTTAACGATAGTCAATGCACATATGCAAAGAACCATCTTTCTTTCTCACAAATAAAATAGGAGCACCCCAAGGAGAAACACTAGGCCTTATGAAACCCTTATCTAATAGGTCCTTGAGTTGCTCTTTCAACTCATTAAGTTCTACAGGTGCCATACGGTAAGGAGGAATGGAAATGGGATGAGTATCGGGAAGAAGATCAATCCTGAATGGTATCTCTCTATTGGGAGGTACCCTTGGAAGATTTCCAAAAAGATATCAGGAAATTCATTAACAATGCTAACTAACTGGAGAGTTTGAGTTTCAGACTTAGTGTCCTTGACTCTAACCAGATGATAAATATACCCCTTGAAAATAAGCTTTCTAGCTTTAAGATATGAGATAAAATAACTCTTGGGAGATACAAAACTCCCAGACCACTCAAACACCGATTCATCAGGAAACTGAAACTTGACTACTCGGGTATGACAATCTAAAGAGGCATAACAAGAATGAAGCCAGTGCATACCCAGAATAAAATTAAAGTCCACCATGTCCAACTCAATCAGATTAGCAAACATGACTCTATGAAGGACTATAACAGGATACTTTCTATACACTTTCTGGGAAACACTTGACTCACCTACTGGGGTAGAAACTAAGATAGGCTCAGGAATATTTTTGGGATTCATTTTAAAATTCATAGCAACTAAAGGTGTAACATATGAAAAACTTGACTCAGGGTCCAACAATGTATAAACATCAAACTGAAATATACGTAGCATACCAGTGACCACATCGGGAGAGTCCTCCTGCTCCTAGCGAGATGGTAAAGCATAAAATCGGTTTTGGTACTGACCACCAGTGGTGCTAGAAGAGGCGCCCTGAGCTGGGGCTGGGCGAGTTATCTAAAATGGAGCACTAGTAGTCTGAGTCTAAGTCTGAGAGCAATTATCACGTCGCCCTTGCCTGGCATGTGGATACTCCCTAAACTTGTGGCCCATGTCATCACACCCAAAACAACCTCTCTTCTAACCCCAACACTCACCTGGATGGATCCTACCACACTTAGGACACGGGAGATAATTAGGCTTGCTGCCAACACTATACTAGGACCTGGAAACATATGACCTATTACAACTTTTCTCCTGCCTACCCCTAGGCGCGGGAGCTCTAGCTAACGATGGTGCTGGTGTTGATGAGCGGTTCTGAAACTAAGAATGATCCCCTCCTTGTGATCTAGCCTGGCCATGTTAGTGTTGCTTGGACCTAGCTCTTTTATTTCCTCTCATTATTTCCCTCTCCTTGATCTTATCTGCTTCAATCTATTGGGCATGAGTCATCCGCCTGGAAATATTCATCTCACTATTTAGCATGGCAGATCTGCACTCCTTAACCGTGTAGCTCAACACCCCTATCACAAATTTACTCATACTAGCTCGGTTATCAACTACTAAGTAAGGAGCATGCTTGGCCAACTGATTGAACTTCAAGCAGTACTCCTTAATAGTCATAGAGCCCTACCGTAAGTTCATGAACTCCTACACCTTTGCCTCCTTTATCTCCAAAGGGAAAAACTTATCCAAGAATGCATTCTGGAACTCCTGCCAAGTTGTAGGGGCGACACCTTCACCTCTACCCTTCCTCCAAGAAACTACCCAATCATAAGTAAGGTCCTTTAACAGATATAATTCCAACTCCACACTATACTCCTCAGAGACATGCATCACCTGTGTGATCTCTCTCACCTCTTCCAAATACAACTGTAGATCCTCGCCTACTTTGGACCCATAAAACTCTAGCAGATTCATCTGCATAAAGTCACGAATCCTTACAGAAGCTGAATCACCTCCCTGCTACTATAAAGCCTGGGCTGGATTGGCCTGGATATTTGTAGTAACATCTTGAGCCAACACCTAAAAGGCTACCCAAAACTCGACGTGGGAAAAATTATCATTCAGTGGGTCAGCAGGCTAGGGTTGTTGACCGGCGTTATTTATCCTAGCTCGGCGAGGAGGCATATTCTTAAAAAGGAAGAGCATGAATTAATAGCTAAGAAAGACACTGTAAGCATGATGAACTTATGAAAGAAAGAAATGACTCATTTTCCTAAAACATCTCATAGCCTCTTGCTCATAGAAGTGGCACGCTACACACCGATGATCAAGACTCTACTTAACGAGGCTTTTCAGACAACCTAGGACTCCTTAAACCTTAGGCTTTGATACCAAGTTTGTAACGCCCCAAAAATGGGTCCCAAAGTGTCACACAGTTCTTAACGCTACAAGTAGCCCCAAGATAACCCTTTGAGCCATTTTCTACCATTCAACACTTATATCAAGGTCATTATGAAAATATAATGCATAATATCAACCAAGTCTCATAATAATATGAATAAATGCAAAAATAACAAAATATGAAAAGAAAAGTCTACCAACTCTAATTCATTAGTCTAATAAATTCGGCCTGACAATCCTCACTAATCAATAACCAGAGAACCATTGGGACAAGCCCCAACTGACTCAAACTCAAAAGGTAAAATATCAAATCAAACTAAACCGAATGTCTGAAATAACACGTCCTCAAAACATGAGGACTCACCATAGTAAAAGATGTAGATCAACGTGCTCAGGAATCATCGTCAAGTCTGGAACTGAGCACCTGAACCTACATTATAGGAAAAATATAGCCCATGTACAAATACATGGGTCAGTACCGTGGAATATGGATCGAGTATATTGGGGTGCATGCAAGCTTTAAGAAATCAAATATCATAAGTATTCATAAAAAACATGCATGCAATAATAAGTGACTCACATAGCTCGAACAAAATCATTATAATCATAAAATAGTAAGATATATCTGGTAAAACATGTGAGTTATCATAATAAGTTCTCAACTTACTTTCATCTCGATTTCAAACCATCAAAACCACCAAATCCCATAACAATGCTCTTTAGAATATATCCTTTCAATCTTCCAAAATTAGCAACTTTCTCAAAATCAGTCTTTCAAGTGAATACATTTTCATCTTAGATAGAAGAGTGCACACACACACATTGGGAGTCTCTCATAACCGATATAAACCATATGAGCTACATGGAGTCCAACGTCCAACCCACGTTAGGGAGAGCTAGTCTATCCTTGCCATCGGAGTAGGACCTTAATCTTTCTTTCACTAGTGATCACTATAACAGCCTCAGAATCACATCTTATGGGGACATATAGTGCTAGGGAAGTACCAAACCGCTATACCTCCCGCTCGGTGCTAAAGACTACTCCCGGACTTATCTTAAAAATTTAAATCAGCCTCAGTCTCACATTAAAGAAAATCCACAATAAACAATTCAAAAATTTTCATCGGGAGTCAACATGTTACCCCTATTATCATACATCAATCAAACGTGTGAATTTCTTTTCTCATTAGGTTTCAAGATTAATTCTTTCATGACCGAAAATGTTAAATCTTCTTCATCATTTTAAATCATTCAAATCTCAAGGTGTTTATAACACATACTTTTCAAAAATATAGTCTCAAATAGAGTTCCAAAAACCTATATGTCAATATCACCATATAACCTTTCAAAGTTTCATACTTTATGTCATAAGTACAAAATAATGACTTAAAATATGAAAATTCAGCTTTATATGTAACAATATCTACATTCTCATGAAAACATCAAAAGTCATAAATTCATATATTCAAATTCGTAGTAAAACATATCAAATCATATATCTTTGTAAAGAAAATTTACTTTGGGCAGAAGAACGAAAGGGTGTTCTTGTTTAAAAACCCCACATACCTCAAACTTGAAGCTTTAGATGACTTTTTCAATGACATAATGCTATTCATGAACTTTTGGGTGTCCCTCGTAGCCTTCGTAATGGGGATTCCAAATATATAAAAATTATAGAATTCCTACGGTTGAATCTTTAGCTATTGGGGTTTTTATGTTGAAACCCTAAAGGTTATTCTTGGTGAATATGGGTGAAAATGGTGTTATTTTGGGTTTGGAGGGATTTAATCCCATGTTAGAGAAGGTGTGGGAATGGAAAAATACCATTTTGCTGTTAATGAGATGGAAAAAGGCTGAAAATTTCCAAGGCGTGCGATGGACCATGCGGTGCATGCTCCATCCCACCGCAGAGAAGCATGCATCGCATGCTTCATAGCGCCTCAGAGAAGCATGCATCGCATATATATCACATGAGGGTACTGGTTTGAAAACCAAACATGCCCTAAACAATGTTCAAAAATTCCGAAACTCACCAGGAACATACTACGACCTTGCCCCATCGCAATGCAATAAAAATTTTATGAAACGAAGGTCGGAAAGGTCACAAAATTATTTAGCAAAGATTCAAGGAAAGAAAAATGACTAAGTGTTGGAACACTTAATAAAATTTCTAAGTGTTAAGCTCAACTTGACTTGCTTCGAAGTCTTTAAGACTCAGAAATTTTGGGGTCTTACAGGTGCTTTCTTTTATGTTACACCATAGGTTCATAGCCATAAGTTCCAGATCAGCAGTAGCATTCTAGTCACAGATTTGCAGTGAGTCCTTATCCATTTGAGGACGATATTATTTTATTTCATTCATTATTTCAGTTCAATTTTTCTAGACGGAGTTAGTTGGAGACATATTCCTTCAACTACTTATTCAGATGGTATTTAGAGGCTTTCAGATTTAGTTTAGATTTGATTCAATTTTCAGTTGTTTTGGGTATTTACCACCCACATAGATGTTATGTTTTGAAAGATTCTTTATTCAGTTGAACCTTACGGCCTATTGTTCATGATTTCTGTATATTTCATGTATATTATGTAGTATATAGGTATAGATATCAGTCATGGGTTAGCTTGTGGTCCTTTGGGGTCATGAGCATCGTGTAGCATTCCGGTTTAGAAAATCAGGGCGTTACACATGGTCTATGTGGACCACTACCTTAGTCCCCAATAGATATTCCCAGAACTTCTCAATAGCATAAATAATAGTTAGAAGTTCTTGCTCGATCACTATGTAGATTTTTTGTACTCCATTCAACACTTTGCCAGCGTAATTGATGGGGTGGGTCAAGAACTTCCCTAAGTGCTACCCTACTTGCATCACACATTATTTCAAATGGCTTAGACCAATCCGAAGCAACAATAACAGGGGAAACAACCAAATTATCCTTAAGTCATTTGAATTCCTTCATGCAATCATCAGCAAATAAGAACTTGGTCTACTTCTCCAATAAATTGAAAAATGGATTTGTAATCTTAAATAAGTCCTTTATGAACCTTTGGTAGAATCCTGCATGACCTAGAAATCTACAAACTCCTTTCATTTGTATAGGGAAGGTAGTTTTCAATAACTTCTACCTTTGATCGATCAAATTTTATCTCCTTTGCTAAAATTCTATGCCCCAGCACTATGCCTTTCTTCACCATAAAGTGGCATTTCTCCCAATTCAGCAGAAGATTGAATTCTTCACACCTCTTCAGTGCCTTTCTTAAATTCACCAAGCACAGTTCAAATGTGTTTCCTACTATACAGAAGTCATCCATGAACACTTTCGAAGTGTCCTCTAATATATCCATGAAAATTGACATCATGTATTTTTAGAACGTGGCCGATGCATTGCATAATCTAAACCATATTCGCTTGACTACAAAAGTTCCATATGTTCATGTCAAGATCATTTTATCTTGATCCTTCAGGGCAATAGAGATTTTATTGTATCCCAAATACCCATCTAGGAAGCAGTACCAACCCCTTCCATCTAGTCGATCAAGCATTTGATCTGTAAGAGGCATTGGGAAGTTGCCTTTCAGCGTCAATGAGTTTAGATTCTGATAGTCCATTCAAACTTACCACCCATCATTGGTCTAATAGGAAACTCATTCTTCTCGTTTGGAACAATGGTTATATCTCATTTTATAGGAATACACAGAACTGGACTTACCCACCTACTATTAAAGATTGGGTACACTAACCCAGTGTTAACCTAATTTATGATCATCGTTTTCACTATTTCTTATATTTGTAGGTTCAGGATATGCTCATGCTCAATCGTAGGAGTACATTTATCCGTTAGCTTAATATTTTGTGTGCAAATACCCGGTGGAATACCTATAATGTTAGTAATAGTCCACTCTATAGCCCTATTTTATTAGCTCACACGAAAATAAGAGCCTCATCTTGCTGCTGTGCCAAATCGGCTACAATAATAGCCGATAAGGTATTTTTATTCCTAGAAACATATTCCACAAATGCCTAGGCAGCTCCTTCATTTCCAAATCTGGTGGTTCTTTGATAGAATGTTTGGCCGGTGGTTTTGGATAATTCTTTAGATCCAACTCCATCTTCTTGGGGGCATAAGAATACTACTCCATCCTAGTCAATACATACAAAGTCACGTCATACTCTTTGATTCACTTACTATCAAAGTTCATCAATACTATAACTTATGTCTCCATAGAAAATCATTGCTCAATCGATACTTTATGCAGATCTTTATAGAACAAAACAACGATCAATAAAATGCTCATCTCTCTTTGTTGCTTTATTGATTCACAAATATCAAAACCGACCTCTTCATCACTGAGACTAAATTTAAGATAATTTGTCTGGAAGTTGATTAATACACTCTCGATTTATAAGAATAGTCTACCCAAGATTATGGGTACATCTAAATCCACCTCTAAATCCAGGATTACAAAGACTGCTGGGAAAATAAAACTGGCCACTTTAACAAGAATATCATAGAGAATACCCACTGGCCTTTTCACCAATCTATCCACCATTAGAAGTTATATATTGGGTGGTGTAGGTTCTCTATAATGCCCTAATTTTCAAAACCGGAATGCTACATAGTACTCATGACCGCGAAGGACCACAAGCTAACCCATGATTGATATCTGTACCTTTACACTGCATAATATACATGAAATATTTAGAAATCATGAACAATAGGAAGTAAGGATCAACTAAATAAAGAATCTGTCAAAACATATCCATGTGGGTGGTAAATACCCAAAACAATTAAAAATTGAATCAAATTTGAACTAAATCTGAAAGCCTCTAAATACTTTCTGAATAAGGAGTTGAAGGAACATGTCTCCAACTAACTCCATCTAGCAAAATTGAACTAAAATAATGAATAAAATAAAATAATATCATCCTCAAATCGAAGAGCATTGACTGAAACTCTGTAACTGGAATGCTACTATTGATCTGGAACTCGTGGCTCTAAACCTATGGTGTAATATAAAAGAAAGCACCATAGCGCAAATACGTCAGTATAACTAAAAGTACTGAGTATACGAGGGAGGTAGGCTAAAAGCAAAGGGTTTACATGCATGAACAATGCTAACTGACAGACTGATATGAATGTGAGAGTGCAAAATGTATACATAGTAACTGAGATCGTGAATGCGTGACAGCTAAATTTGTACGCTAGTACATGGTTTACTGAAAAACTAATCATGGCTGATACTATAGTTTTGACAACATGGGTGATTGTTTCTGACAGTCCTGAATTTGATGGAACTATTTGAGTTCCGTACTGTGACTGAATTTGACTGTATCTGCCAGTCCTGATATACTAAAATTTGAAAAACTATCTGAGTTCATTTACTGAGACTGATACTGAAATTGTGGGAGGTAATTGTTTAACGACATGCCCTATATGCACCATTTTGGCTAAGCTGGGGTCCAATCTGTACTCTAACTAGAAGGGTGTCAGTACCGTGCCACTGGTAAAGATAGAATACAACCCTCATATAGTATGTAACCCTAGTGAGAATAATAGGAACCCTCATATAATAGGTTAAACCAACTCATCTACCCTCATATAACAGGCTGTGATGTCTAAACCTATGCTGGCTACATAGTTCTGGAACACAAGGATGGCTGGTAAGAATCACACCCTCCTATAACATGTGAGTTCCCATCCTTGGGTTCACTCGGTGCTAACTTCTACTCTCATCCAAAGAGACTGAACATGAGTAACTGACTGTATGTGGACTGAACTTACTGAATTCTTTTAACTGAAGGAATACTTCTGATATCTCATAACTGACTGAGATCATGAGGTTTTTCTGAATCACATGACTAACTGATATTTACTGATTCATGTCTTGATTTGGGAGATCGGGAAACATGACATGGCTCTAGGCACACAACTATATTTTTCTGGTACGAATACTCCCAAGACTCGATGGAAAGAAACTGACACACACATGGCTGACTTGATCACAAGAATAGAGTTCACAATTCATAATATCATAACTCAGGGAATTTCATGAAGTACATGATTTTCATATATTTTGTACATAAGTAGGATTTGCAAGTAGCATAGAATAATCTCATAACGCTAGTTCATGAACAATCCAATAACATTTACGAGGCACACTATCAACATAAAAGTCATTGGAACATAGGGGCATATCCTGAATATTTCACTTAGTCACAATTTAGCTATATTCCATGATTTCTAGTTACTTAGGCTCTTTACCAAACACCTTGTATGCACTCTTTTATGGCATAGGTATATTTATCAATTCGACAATCTTAATCCATAAAAAAATTCAGGGTTTCAACTAACCTATTCACATTCTTCACGAAAACACATCAAGATACAACCTTGAATCCAAACAACAATCATCAACATGAATATAGTCATAACACGACAACGAAAACACAATTTATAATTAAAAACATGATTCTTGAGCTCCATGGATAAAGGGGACCCATGGATTAACACTACACATACCTTAGTGATTGAATATTGAAAGATATCTAATTTTCTGAAGGTTCTTGAAGAAATACTTAGGCTTTATCTTAAGGAGATAATCTTGAGAAGAAACCCTAATCTTGTGGTTAAGAGTGTATGAGAGAGATTTTATAGATGTTTAACTAAAGAGAATAGAATATAATATGCTCCTTAAGGGTTATACCTCATGGGAAGTGAGGAAAAAAACCAGAATACCCTTACTAAAATGTCCCTCAATTGCTGGGAAAAATAGCTAACGACATTTGTGACAAGCTGTCAAGCTGGTGATAAGCCATTACTAATTGTCGTCACAAAAGGGTAAAATCTTCATTTTCTGGTTAAGGTTGACAACATTGGTGATAGGCCTTCACGGGCATGAATATTTTTCACAAAATGTCACTAAAAAGGGTGGAAATTTTCCCAGGGCTGACGACATTAGTGATAGGCCATCCCGGGCGTGACAGCTTATCACGAATTTCGTCACTCAGATTCCCAGCCTGACATGCCGGAGAAAAATGGGCATAACTCCTTGCTCCGATATCTGATTTAGGCAAAATTTGTATCTTTGGAAATATAATTCAATTATATATCTGTTGGTGGGTCATGAGCTCAGAAATTCATAGCATAACAAGAGATGTGATCATTTGAAGTTGACCATACCAATATCTTTCTCAAGAATTCAATCGGTAAGGAAATGTTTTAATTCGCCCATTAGCTAGGACACTTTTGAGGCCTTAATATTCATCAACCTTGATCATAGCATTACCAAAGAACTAAAATTTATTACTCATGAGTTTGAAGTATTATCCTAAAAATGTCTGAACTTTTGGGGTATTACAGTCTCCCAAACCCAAATTTTTGAAAATCTCCAATGGCAAAAGATTTATACTTGCCCCAAATCACAAAGGGCCTTTGCAAAATTAAACAATCCAATGGTACATGGAACATTGAAGTCTCCCGAATCTATATTTTTCTGCACTTACGATCTTGTTGCAATGGCACTAAAATGATGAAAATTATACTTCAGTTCATAGCCCACAATTCTCTTCATTGTCACAGGATCTTTTATAAACATAGCATAGCCCGACATTTGTTCTAGCGCCTCAACCAGAGGCATATTTATAGTCAACTATTTCAACATGGCCATAAATTTACTAAATTTAGTGTCATCCATCTTCTTCTAAAATCTATGCAGAAATGACGAAGTAATTTTTGTACTCTTGTCACAACCATCTCTCCTTCCTTCCCTCTGTCATTCTCCAAATCATCAACCTGCTTCTATTTAGATTTTCTTTTACCTTTTCCATCTTTTTAGACTCCACTAGATGTTTTTCAACTACTTCCTCTTCTAATTCTACTACATCATCTAAAACAAGTTTTCTCAAACAAGGGCTAGGGAATATTTTACAAATTTTTGCAGTAATAGCCATGAATGAGTTATCGTTCATCGGATTCTTTATATTATCACTCGACAATATTCCACTCTTCTTCTGGTTAAACTCTACTGACAATTGATTCATTTGCTGCTCCAGTTACTTAATAGAAGTAGAGTGTGAGTCATCACTCTACATATTTCTTACTCCAACGTAAGTCAACTCTACCCTTTTTAACAATTTTTGCCATTTTTTCTCCATTAATATCTTACCAAATCTAGTCATAGCAGTGTCACGACTCCAAAGTGGTACATGCAAACCACTCTTGTCGGTATTGTTCTTCTATCTACTTTGGTTACGATCTCTATAACCTTTATTTTCCTAGTAATTCCAACCTTTATTTAGATCAACTACTATATGACCCATAACTTTTACCTTTTCTACCTTCCCTCATAAAAAGTGCTTTATGAGTAAATCCATCCGCATCTTCATGTGAGACATATCCTGATCACCCTCTTCTTATATCTTGTAATATTCTTCTAAAATTCTACTAGACCCAGTATTGCTTGCTATCTCTGAATCCCTTGTTTGCCGAGCTCTACTTGTCTTAGTCATTCTCTCTATCATCTCTGTAACCTCAGAGAAAGTAAGATCCATGAATGCTCCTTCTGTAATATTGTCCACAGTTGGCTTTGTAATATAGTTCAAAGCCCTATAAAATGTCTCCATCAAATGCTCCTCGGTCATCTTCTGATTAGGAAATTGTGCCAACATCTTCTTGAATCTTACCCATGTCTCATGAAGAGCTTCATTCTGTAGTTTCCTAAAGTTACTAAACTTATCCCTCAACTGTACCATTGATAATTCTTAATCTACCTTCTCTTATGAGAATGTAAGCGAGTGTTGTCAATATATAACCCAACTAGGTTGGGGTCGAATCCCACAGGGAATCAACTAATACTTAGCAGTTTTCTGTGAATGAAGGTTTGTAGAAAGGTAAAAAAATAATTACTTCTCAATTTAGTCTTTGAAATCAATAAGATAAGGAAAACCAGAGTTATGTTCACCATGGGTGTTGGGATTTGACAAATGCTAGTAATGGTTCACTATTCTTGTAGTAGGTCGGAACAGCAGATTATCCTTGTCGGTGTTCTGTATAAATTTTTCTCAACCTATTTTGACATTGAATCACCTAATTCTCTCGAACTTAGGGAATTTATATTTCATAACAGGATGTTATTGCAAGTTAATTAATCTTGTTACAGTATTAATTATTAAATGGAAGTTTAATTCTTCGAAGTCCCTATTGGTAAGTCACTTCTTCCTAGGGTTGATTTCTTCTCTCAAGAAAATTACCTGCAAGCAAAACCTATTGTCTACAACCAATAGTCAGCATGTAAAATATTTGAATTAAGAAGAATTTCCTACCACTGTTAGAATCTTGAACACTTAGTTGCGTTACAAACCCAAACCCATAGATCCCACAACTTGGGTTAAGGGAATTTAGCTACTCATAATAAAATAATTAAGACAACAAGTTGAATTCATAGTTTCACATGTAAACTTACAGCAAGATGAATAGGAACAAGTGTTCCTCAGATTTGAGCACAATAGAAAAATCCCAAAACAATTGTAATAATCTCTCCAAAAATAATTGCAAAGTTAAAGTTAGAAAATAAAGGGAGAAAATCACCAAACATGAGGTCCAAGATGTCAAAAAACTCTATAATGAAAACCCTAACATATGCTTTATATAATTTATCTTAATTATGGAAACAAAATCATAGATCACAATATTTTCTCAGAAAAGCAACGAAGTGTGTGACGGCCTATCAGGCTTCTAAAGGTTTATCAGGAATGTCGTCAGCTCCTCTTTACTTTTGGGAATCTCTGCCTTAGGTTGATGATGAGGTGTGATGGCTTATCAGACATGTGATGACTTATCAAAAATGTTGTCACGTCTTCACTTCAAACTCCATTCCCTTCCTAAGGCTAAAGACGATCCTGATGGCTTATCACACTTCTGACGGACTATCATGGATGTCCTCACATATTCCAGCTGAAGGCCATTCTCTGTCTAAGCCTAACGATGACTTTGATAGCTTATCACAAGGCTGATGACTTATCAGACAAGTTGTTAGCTACTTCCTTCTCTTCTTTCTCAAAAATCAACTTTTTTACTTCCATTATTCCTGGTTCTCTTGCATCTTAACTTTTACTGTAATATAAAACAGAAAACAATCAAAAACGATAAAATTTTCTTAAGACTTTGCAATTAATCTCAGTTAAAAGCCTCAAATGTGTTAGCATCTGCTAACACATCAAAAATCTTAACTTAAAACAATTGCTTGTCCTAAAGCAACTAAAACACAACCAAGAGGATACAAAGTACATTTTGCAGTCAATAATCCATATTAACTCAAAACATCTTAACCATCTCCAAGGTTAATCAATTTAAAAACAGCTGTGTATATTATTGAAGAACAACAATGCAACACACAGGAATCAAGATATGGCATCAATTCAGCAACAACAACCATGCATATGTCAAGCTTACACTATCCAAACAAGTTAGCAACTAGCAACATAACCAGTGTTCCCTCACCACAATAAAGTCCTACTTTACTTATATCAGATATCACATATGTAACTATGGGGACAATCACAATACACTCACTCTTAGAATGAAGTTCCAATCAATGTATGTCGAATACCATAGGCTTTCCCTTATTTTCATTACCAAAATCTACAGACAAGTCAGCTAGGATCAGTATAGGTCTTCTCTTTGGCTTGTAATGTACGCTAGGGACTAGTATGATACTCGATGATATTTAAAGTGACTAAGCCTCCTTGACACTACACTAGCTTTTGGGGTCTCACTCATTAGCCTTTCTCTATTCTTCTCTTTTCTTGATCACACTTATTAAAGATGGTTGCGGTCTTTTCTACAATCACTTCTTTTTTTCACAACTTTTCTTTTCTTTCTCTTTTCCACGGCACCTAAATTTTTATTCTTTTCTTTTACTCTACCATTATTCGTACTCATTTTAAATCACGCATCCCTACGATAGCCACCCTCAACTTAGGATATTTGCCTAAGTCAAGGTGCACAGTGTCCAAGGAGGACCAGGGCCAAAATAGGTTCGTTATGATATAAATGGGTCAGTGCTAGGAATCATAAAAATAAATAGGATATTCAGGCTCATAATAGGGATCAAGGGATATTATGCATACAGGGAAGGTCATTTAGGCTAAATTGGGCTACTATCAAAATGGCCTATGATCCTTTCCTAACCTCTATCCTTCAACCTTAGTCAAGACTTACCGGGCAAGTTCTGAATTCAACATACAATGGGAACTGAGAAAAATCTCATATGCATATGACACACAAGTATATCACAAATCACTACTTATCCAGTTCATACAAGTGTTTAGCAATGGTTATCAAGTCACTAGATCTAATACCATACAAAGATGCACAGTGGACACAATTTGATGGAAATCACACAGTTAAATAATTAGACCACTTGAGAGGTGTTCACAAAATAACAAAACTATGTTAATTGCCTCAGGTACTTATATTTTTCCTAGTCAGCTACAAAATGTTACAATAACAACTTACCCTACACTCTTAACCTAAAATCAAAGAGAAACTGAACTAAGAGTTAGGGTATACCCGGAGTAGATTAAGCACATGAATCATGGGGTGCCTCCTATGTAGCACCTGATTTAACTTCGCGGCATGAATAAGGTATCTTTATTACTTTAGACTTCATCGAGACAGATAGTAGCAATATTTTTCATCGAGTCTTTTAGACCAATATAAAGTTTGAATTGTTGCCTATTTACCTTGAAGGTGATGTCATCTTCAGTTTAAAGTTCTACTACTCTAGAGGAGTAGATTTGACTAACTCTTAACGGTCCTAACCACTTGGATTTAAGCTTACCTGGGAATAGTTTGAGTCTGGAATTGCATAAAAGCTCGTCAACTTTTTGGAAATCATATTTCTCGATCCTCCAATCATGGTACTTATTTATCTTTTCTTTATATTGGTCTGCTCGTTTATATTCCCTGAGATAGAATTCATCCAACTCATTTAGTTGTCCCATTCTTAGCTCTGCTACCTCCTTCTAACTCAAATTTAACCTTTTAAGTGCCCATAAAGCCTTGTGCTCCAGCTCTATTGGTAAGTGGCATGCTATTCCATAGACCAACTAGAATGGTGACATGCCAATGGGTGTCTTGAAAGTAGTCCGGTAAGCCCACAAGGCATCATCAAGCTTTGGAGACCAATCTTCCCAACTAGCGTTCACTTTTTTTCCTAGGATGGCTTTAATCTCTCGATTTGACACCACCACTTGCCCACTAGTTATTGGGTCATATGGAGTGGCTACTCTATGCTATTTTATCCCTTATTTTTCTAATACTGCTTGAAATACTTTGTTGCAAAAATGAGATCTTCCATCGCTTATAATAGTGCATGGTACTCCAAAGCGAGAGAAGATGTTCTTCTTGAGAAAAGCAACAACCCTCTTTCTTTCATTAACAGAAAAGGCAATAGCTTCGACCCATTTTGAGTCATAGTCAACAACAACTAAAATATGCTTCATCCTATACGAGCTTACAAAAGGACCCATGAAATCGATGCCCCAGACGGCAAATAATTTCACTTCAAGAATCTTAGTCGAAGGCATCTCATGAATTTTGGAGATCGACCCCTTCCTATGACATTGGTCGCATGTCGGCATAAACTCATGAGCATCCTTGAACAATGTTGGCCAATAGTAGCTGCTCTACAACACTTTCCTAGTTGTTAGGTCACCAGCTTAGTGCCCTCCAACTGGGGAAGCATGACATACTTCAAATATAAACAATACATCGACTTCTGGCACACATCTCCTTATAATATTGTCAGCACATTGTCGAAAAAGATACAGCTCATCCCAGAATTAATGTGTCACATCATGCAAGAATTTCTTTCTTTGATAGAAAGATAGATTTTCTAGAATGACCTCACTCACAACATAATTTTCAAAATCAGCATACTAAGAAATTTTCCATAGTAGCGGCCAAGATATCCTCATCAGCAAAAATGCATCATTTATCTCCATCTCATCACTAACTGCTTGCTCACTTTCCATTCTAGATAGATGATCCACAACTTGGTTTTGATAACCCTTCCTATCTTAGACTTCAAAGTGAAATTCTTGTAGAAGAATCACCTATCTAAACAGCCTTGGTTTTGCATCCTTCTTAGCCATCAAATACCTCAAGGCTTCATGGTCAGTGTGGACCACAACCTTTGTCCGCAGGTAAACCCTGAATTTCTCAAAAGCATACACTACAGCCAGGAGCTCCTGTTCAGTGATGGTGTATTTCTTTTATGCTCCATTCAGTGCTTTGATGTCATAATATATTGGATGAAATAGTTTGTCCTTCTTTTGTCCCAATACAGCTCCAAGGGCAACACCACTTGCATCACACATGATCTCAAATGGTTTTGACCAATCCGGTGCATCAATGATAGAGGCCTCGAGCTTCTTGTCTTTAAGGTATTCAAATTCCTTCAAGCAATCATCATCGAAGGAGAACTTCACTTCTTTCTCCAAACTTTTGCAAAGTGGATTTGCAACCTTCAAGAAGTGTTTTATAAACCTTCGGTAAAATCCAGCATATCTGAGAAAGCTACGCACTCTCTTCACTAAAATGGGAGGTGGTAGTTTCTCAATAACTTCAACTTTGGATTGACCAACCTCTATCCATTTTGCTAAAATTTTATGCCCGAGCACGATGCCCTCTTTTACCATAAAATGGCATTTCTCCCAATTAACCACTAAATTGAATTCAACACATCATTTCAAGTCTATACTCAGGTTTGCCAAACACAACTCAAAAAAATCTCCCACCATAGATAAATCTTCCATGAACACCTATATGGTATCCTCCACCATATCTGAGAAAATTGACATCATGCACCTTTGGAAGGTAGTGGGTGCATTGCATAGCCCAAATGACATCCTCTTAAATAAAAAGGTGACATATAGACATGTGAATGTCATTTTCTCCTGATCTTCAGGAGCAATAAAGATCTGGTTATATCAAGAATAACTATCCAAGAAGCAATACCATCCTGTTTCGGCCAATCGATCAAGGATTTGGTCCATAAAGGGCATCAGGAAGTGGTCTTTCATAGTCCATAAGGTTAGTTTTCATTAGCCCATGCAAACTCTCTACCTAGTCATAGACCTAAGTGGAATCAACTAATTCCTTTCATTTGCATCAACAGTCATGTTACCTTTTTTGGGAACGCATTGAACTCGGCTCACCCATTTACTATCTGAAATAGGGTAAACCACTACTGCATCCAACCACTTAATAATTTCATTCTTATCCACCTCTTTCATTGGTGGGTTAAGGCGATGCTGGTGCTCGATGGTTAAAGTACTATCTTTCTCAAGTTGTATTTTATGCGTGTAGATGTCAGGAGAAATACCAATAATATCTGTGATAGTCCATCCTATTGTTCTCTTGTACCTATGAAGTACTGAAATAAGTGCTTCTACCTGCTTCTCTCCCAAATCCACTGCAATAATAACAGGTAGCATGTTTTCATTTCCCAAAAACACGTACCTTAAATGCCTAGGCAGTTTTTTCAATTCCGGCACTGGTAGTTCTTCAATGGATGGCTTAGCCGGTGGTGTTGGTCGATTAGAAAGATCAAGATTTAGCTTCTTAGGAGCATAAGAGTATGAACCCATTTCTGACAAAGCACAAAAAGTCTCTTCGTACTCCTCAGTGCCTTCAGAATCAAAATTCATCAGAACTGCGGCTAAAGGTTCAACAACAAGTTTCTCCTCTATTAACACCTCTTGCTCATCCTCATAATACACATAAAAATTGAGAACACGCTCCTTTCTCTGTTCTTCTTCATTGATTGGCATATATTAAAGTGCACCAACTCATCATTCATCCTGAATAAGAGCTCATTAGCTTGCAAATCGATCAACACACCTCTGGTTGTGAGGAAAGGTCAACCCAAGATTATGGACACCTCAAAGTCCACCTTGCAATTGAGAATAACTAAATCTGCAAGAAACATGAAGATATCTACCTTCATCAATACATCATACAAAATACCAACAGGTCATTTTACCGACCTGTCAGCCATCATGAGTCGTATATTGGTGGGTGTAGGATATCCTAAACCTCACTTTTTATATACAGCTAGCGACATCAGATTAATGCTCGCTCCAAGATCACATAAGGCCTTAGTGAATTCAAGAGACCCAAACATCCAAGGAATAGGAAATGCTCCTAGGTCTACCTTCTTTTGCACCAAGGTCCTCGTAGAAATAGCTCTGCAATTATGAAGATTATATTTTGGTTCATAGCTAACGTCTTTTTTCTTCGTCACAAGGTCCTTCATGAATTTTGCATACCTTGGAATTTTCTCAAGTGCCTTCACTAAAGGTACATTTATCGTTAACTGCTTCAATATTGCAATGAATTTACTAAATTTTGTGTCTTCAACCTTCTTCTTCAATCTTTGATGAAAGATATATGGTGGTCTTGGGATATTTTTCACCACTACTTGCTTTTCCTTCTCTTTATCTTTTTTAGAGCATCATCAGAACCATCTAGCTTTCTAGACTCCATTAGACCATCTTTTTCCGGTTCATCATCAACTACATTTTTGCCCACATAAGGACAAGGTAATATCTTACCACTTCTAGTGGTAATCACAATACATGAGCCATCATTCCGCAGATTCTGAACTATGTCACTAGGTAAAGTGTCACTTTTTCTTTAATTCAGTGTCGCAAATAATTGGTTCATTTGTTGCTCCAACTGCTTAATTGATGTGGAGTGCGAATTTACCAACTAACCCATAGAGGACAAGTCGATATTCATAGTAGTCACACCAGAGTTTGTAGCGTCCACTGCTTTCAACAACTTAGCCATCATGTCCTCCATGGACATCATTTCAAAACTTGTTGTAGTTGCCTCACAATTTCCAGGAGGAACACATAACCCGCTCTTATCATTATTGCTCCTCTAATTTCCTTGCTCCTAGTTCTTATACCCATCTTTGTCATTATAAGTCCGACCTTGATTTCCTTGGCTATTTCCTCAAAACAAAACCCTGATTATTTATATAGTTTGCCTCTTCTTTTGAGTCAGACTCATATTATTCCTGCGACGCCACAGCCTTCACTTTCTCAGTTTTACCAGATAGCAAATGCTTGGTTAGCAAGTCCATCTGCTTTTTTAGGTGAGCCACATCTTGTTCATGCTCCTCTTCTTTTCTATATGTTCTGCAGTCATACCCACAGAATAGTGGGGCTTGCTACCACCGAGTCTCTAGTATACCATGCCTAGCTCTATTTTGTCATTCTCTTTAGCATTTATAAAGCCTCTAGGAATGTAAGATAAACAAACAAACCACCACCAGCAATATCTACAATTGGTTTTGTCACAAAGTTAAGAGTGCTTTAGAAAATCTCCATCACATATATATTTGTCATATTGTGGTTTGGACAGTGTGTCAGCTTCTTTTTTAATCTCTCCCAGGTTTCTTGCAAGGCTTCAGTTGGGAGCTATCTAAAGTTACTGATCTCTTCCCTTAACTGTACCCTCCTTGAAGGAATAAAGAACCTTTCTAGGAAAGCTCCTTTCAACTGCCTCCAGTTGGTTATAGAATTGGGTGTCAGCTCATTTAGCCACAATATTGCCTCCCCAGATAGAGACAATGGAAATAACCTCAAACAGATAGCATTTTGACCCACTCCTGGGTTATTAAAATATTTTCAAATGGTAACAAAATTCATTATCCCAAAGAAGGCCACCAAACAACCCCTTCAGATTAAGGATTTGAATTATAGTACTCATAATGTTAAACTTCGCTCGAGGAGCTAATAGTGGCGAATAATTACACCTATTGTACCTTCTTTATCCATTCCATCAGAATCATGAGTGAGGTCATACTGGACCTGCTGGTAATCTTTCCTTCCTCAGAACAGACGGTTCTTGTTAGCATTATATTGTACTAGTGCAGCTATTTGCTCTGCATGCCTCGGGATAAGAGGGTTTAGAAACTCCTCATCTCCTAGGTCTTCATCCTCGAGATTTGGATGTCGTACTTGCTGACCGTTGATAAAGCTCAAACTACACTCTTGAATGGGAGTAAGCGATAGTTGTCAATAAAAACCCAACTAGGTTGGGGTCGAATCCCATAGGGAATAAGGTGTGAACTCAAGTTGTTTACAAAATAATTCACTGGTAGTTTATTTTTTCCTAAAATAGAGGTTTAAATTTCTCAGACAATTGTTAGTCACTTTGAATTTAATTTTTCTAATTAATATTTTATGAACCAGGATTATGTTCACTAAGGCTTACAGTACGTGACAGATGCTAAAATTAACTCAAGGTTCCCAAGCTGGTTAGGATAACAAGCTATCTTTATTGATTGTATGCTCAAATATCTCTCGTCCTATTTAAGCATCTAATTTCCTAATCCTCTCGGACTTAGGGAATCGCAACTCACTGCTCAGATTTTACCTCAGGTTAATCAACCTTGTTACAGTGCTGATTATTAAATGAAGACTTTTTGAGTCCCTATTGATAATTCATTTCCTACTATTTATGATTTCTTTCTCAAGCAAGCCAAACTAGGTATGCCCATTGTTTGCAACCAACAGACATAAGTTATAATAACAAAATTACCAAGAAATACTAACACCTGTTAAACTTTGAGTAATTAATTATCACCTTATCATGACCTAACCCTAGATTCCATAACCCAGGTTAAGAGTGTTTAGCCACTCATTATACAAGAAATAAGTACACAAGTTGAATTCATGATTGAAAGGATTAACTTACAACGATGAATTAAAACAAAATTGAACTTTTATTTGAATCACAATGTAAAACACTTTAATAATGTTCTTGAAAATAGACAGAGAGAAAAGTCGTATCTTGTATGATAGATCGATAATGAATTCCTCAATCAATGATAATAAAAACCCTAAACAAAGCTTTAAATAGTCAACCCTAAATAAGGAAATAAAATTAAGGTTTCTAATTTTCTTTGGATTAGATGACGGAGCTCATGATGGATTATCATGATTTTGATGGCCTGTCACGGAGTCGTCAATTTCTCTGCAAAATCAACTCCTGCTGCCTACGAGTGACGATGATGGTGATGCCCTATCATAATGTTGACGACATCTCATGATTTCCGTCATAAAACTTCTTGCAGCTTTACATCTGCTGTTAAGGTTGACGTTATTCGTGAAAGCCTATCACGAGGCTGACGACTTGTCAAGGGTGTCGTCAGCCACACTTAGCTCTCTATTTGCATCCGATTTCAGTCTTTTTGCTTCCTTTATTGATAGTTCTCGCTCTTCTCTACTTTTTATACAAAATCAAAGTAAAATAATCAAAAACAACCAAAGTTGATCAAGACTTTGCAATTATTTAGAGTTAAAAGCATCAAATGTGTTAGCATGGGCTCACACATGAACACACTCAACTTAAACAATTGATTGTCCTCAAGCAACCATAACATAACTAAGAGTATACAAAGTACAATTCAGCAGCTAACTACTCATATCAGTATAGAATACTTTCACCATCTCCACGATTAGTCAAATTAAGACCACTTGTGTCTATTATTTGAAAACATCCATGCAACTTACAAGGATCAAGATATGGCAAAAAATTCAGCAATAACAACCAAGCACACACCCAAATCACACTACCCGAAAAAGATAGTGATTAGCAACTTACTTAGTGTGCCCTCACAACAAAGAAATCCCTTTTTTACTCATATCAGCATTTATAAATATAGGGATAAATACAAGACTCACTCTCAGAATGAAGTTCCACATTGTACATCAAATGCCATAGGATTTCCTTTATAGTCAGTACCCAAGTCTTCAAACAGGTTAGTTAGAATCACTATAGGGATTTTCTTGAGCTTGTAATACAGGCTAGGGGTTGGTATGATATTCATGGATATTTCAGTGACTAAGCCTCCTTGACACTACATTAGACTCTAGGGGTTTCAACTCTTAACCTTCTTTTCTTCACTCTATTTTTTACCAAGCATGCTTAAGATTGATGCGGTCTTTTCAATTAACTTATTATGTTTTTATCATTTTTCACACAATTTTCTCTCTTTTCTTATTTATTTTTCACCGCACCCAACTCTTTATTCATCCTTCTTATTCTACCTCTCTTCATACACAAATTGTATCACATACCCCTATAATAGCCACCCTTAACTTAGGTTATTTTCCTAAGTCAAGGTGCATAGTATCCAAGGATGACTAGGGCCAAGATAGGTTCATTGTGATGTAAGCGGGAAGGTGAAAGGTGCACAAGAAAGAAATAGGCTATTGAGGCTCAAACGGGGAGCAAGGGATATTATTAACATTGGGAAGGTCATTTAGGCTAAAGTGGGCTAACATGTAAAAACAGCCTATAATCCTTTCCTAATGCCTATTCGATGACCATGGCACGACTAACCGGGCAAGTTCTAGATTCAATGCAAAATAGGAACTGAGGAAGACCTTACACACATATGGCACACAAGTATCATACATATCGCTGCTTATCTGATTCGTACACTTGTTTAATATAGGTCATTCATTTGACATACTAATTCCACAAAAATATACACAGTGGTCACAATGGATGTAATTCACATAGTACACAATAGATCAGACCACTGCATAGATACTCATTAATCACAACATAATCCAACTGCCTCAAGTACTTGTACTAATCCTAATTATCTACAGAATATATTACAATAATAATTTACCCTACACCCTCAACTTAATAATAAAAAATAAAATGCACTAAGGGTTAGGGTATACCTAAAGACAGTCAAGCACTTGGATCCTGGTTCTTCGACCATGCTACTGTATCATCTATTGTTTTCTCCCCATCAGGAGCATCTATCCTGGTGGAGGTCAGATCCTGGCTAGATGAAGCACCTACAACCCTAGCTCGAATGGCTTCTTGCCATTTCTTATTATCAGCCATGGACTCCAATCTTGCCTTTTTCAACCTTTTCTTTTCTGCCTTCTTCTTTTCCTTCTTCTTCTCTTTTATTTCTTCTTCACTATCTATCTTTTATCTCTTATTCTTGCCTTTCTTTTCCACCTTTTTTGTCTTTTTCTTTAGGGAGTCTGCAGTGAGATCAAGTATAGGAATTTCTTCCTCCAAATCATGCATAGCTGAACCAATTGGCACCATAATTTGGTACTGCTGCAACACCTAAACCTCAACCTTGACCTTATCCAAAACAGCCCTAAATGTAACAAGATCAGCACCTGTCATCTCTTTTACTAGGACATCGAATCTGTTTTCCAAATTTGTAACTCACGCAGGCAATGTCACAAAAGGTTGTAGTGTCGTCTTGATTCTTTAGTCCATAG